>NW_024081496.1:25296-330264 GCF_003009895.1 Hyaena hyaena | reverse complement strand
AATCTACACCTTCAATGCAATCCCAATCAAAATTTCACCAGCATACTTCTCAAAACTAGAACAAACTATCCTAAAATTTGTATGGAACCACAAAAGATCCCAAATAGCCAATGTAATATTGAAGAAGAAAGCCAAAACCAGAGGTATCACCATCCCAGACTTTAGCCTCTACTGCAAAGCTGTAATCATCAAGGCGGTATGGTATTGGCACAAAACCAGACACATAGACCAATGGAATAGAATTGAGAACTCGGAATTGGACCCAAAAGTGTACTGCCAACTAATCTTTGACAAAGCAGAAAAGAGTATCCAATGGAAAAAGACAGCCTTTTTAACACATGGTGCTGGGAGAACTGGACAGAAGCATGCAGAAGAATGAAACTAAATCATTTTTTTAACACCATACACACAAAAAAATCCTCAAATGGATAAAGGATCTGAACGTGAGACAGAAAACCATCAAAACCCTAGAGGAGAAAGCAGGAAACAACCTCCTTGACCTCCACCGCAGCAATTTCTTACTTGACACATCCCCAAAAGCAAGGGAATCAAGAGCAAAAATGAACTATTGGGATCTCATCAAGATTAAAAGCTTCTGCACAGGAAAGGAAACAGTCCATAAAACTAATAGGCAAGCGATGGAATGGGAAAAGATAGTTGCAAATGACATATCAGATAAAGGGCTAGTATCCAAAATCTACAAGGAACTCACCAAACTCCACACCTGAAAAACAAACAATCCAGTGAAGAAGTGAGCAGAAGACATGAACAGGCACTTCTCCAAAGAGGACATCCAGATGGCCAACAGACACATGAAACGATGCTCAGCATCCCTCCTCATCAGGGAAATACAGATCAAAACCACACTGAGATACCAACTCACGTCAGTCAGAGTGGCTGAAATGAACAATTCAGGAGACTCTAGATGCTGGCAAGGATGTGGAGAAACGGGCACCCTCCTACACTGTTGGTGGGAATGTAAACTGGTGCAGCCCCTCTGGAAAACAGTGTGGACGTTCTTCAAAATATTAACAATAGAACTCCCCTATGACCCAGCAATAGCACTGCTAAGAATTTACCCAAGGGATACAGGAGTGCTGATGCATAGGAGCACATGTACCCCAATGTTCATAGCAGCACTCTCCACAATAGCCAAAACATGGAAAGAGCCTAAATGTCCATCAAAGGACGAATGGATCAAGAAGATGTGGTTCATCTATACAATGGAATACTATTGCAATGAGAAAGAATGAAATCTGGCCATGTGTAGCAACACGGATGGAACTTGAGGGTGTTATGCTGAGCAAATAAGTCAGGCAGAGAAGGACAGATACCATATGTTTACACATATAGGAGTATTTGGAGGAACTTAATGGAGGACCGTGGGGGAGAAGAAGGGGAGAAAAATAGTAGGGGAGAGGGAGGGAGGCAAACAATGAGAGACTCTTGAATGCTGAGAATAAACTGAGGGGTTTTGGGTGTGGGGGGGAGGGAAAGGGGGGAGATGGGCATGGAGGAGGGCACTTGTGGGGATGAGCACTAGGTGTTATATGGAAACCAACTTGACAATAAACTATTAAAAAAAAAAAACTTCCTTTTTTTCCTGAAGCCCTGCGAACTAAATACGAACAGCTTGATTTAAACCAGTGAAATCACAACAGCTCTCAGCTCGCACTCTATCTAAAGATGCTTCAAGCTTGACATCTAGAAATCTTCTTGACTGGCAATCTTCAGAACTTAGAAATTGGTTTCTAATTTGATTCAATTACTAATCATTGTTTTTCTTTTGTTTCCATATAAAGGCCTCTTAATTAATAACTAATTATTGGAATAATATGACTGTCTTCGAGTACACACCTGCATCATCACTTCCTAAAATTAGTTTAATTGAACTGAACATCAGGACTAAGACTAGTTCAACAAGATGAAACAATCTACCAACTCAACTTTTATGGTATGAAACTTCACATAAGTTTCAGAGGAGGCAACTATAGGGGCTAAGGGCAGTTTGCCCCAAGATAGGCCACCTTGGCATGAATGTCATTTTGAGTTAAAAGCAATCAAAACCTAGCAGATTCAAGAAAACCTCTTTACCTGCCCCTCAGCTGCCTGCCTATGCCAGGGAGAGAGCTATTACTAGAGACTCCTCTTTATCTAAAAACTTACCTGTATAATAGGGTAACCTTTGTTTCCCAAATGTCTCCTCTTGCCTTCCTGTTAACGGCCACCCTCCCCTATCTCCTTCTGTAGATCAGAATATGATATAAGCCTCATGTGCCTGACTGTCTGTAGAATTTCATGTCTGAAACTACATTTTATTTTCTCCTGTTCATCTGTCCCTATTAATTTGGTTCTTAGTCCAACTGCAAGGACTAACAGAGAAACATCGTCCTTGAACAGCAGAGAAAAATCGTCCTTCCTAATAAAATCTTGTAAACCATCTCCCCTCATGACTCAGGCTGGTTTATAGTTTGCTTTAACCATTCATCTTTTTTCTTTCCCATAGAAATGCCTCTTATTAAGTACATGATTGCTTGTACCATATTGACCTAACTTTTGGAAGCCCACCTGTTACACAGCCTCCTGAAATGAAACACAAGTGTTTAATTGAACTTCCCTATTCTCAGGGGGCCTGTGTGGCTCAGCTACAACTTTGGCTCAGGTCATGATCTCACAATTTGTGGGTTCAAACCCCATGTTGGGCTCTGTGCTGACAGCTCAGAGCCTGGAGCCTGCTTTGGATTCTGTGTCTCCCTCTCTCTGCCCTTCCCCTGCTCATTCTCTGTCTCTGTCTCTCTCTCAAAAGTAAATAAAATTTAATGTTTTTGAACTTACCTATTCTCAAGATTAAAAGACTGTTTCAATGAGATGTGGAGCAATCTCTATGAAAGTTATTGGGGAAGTTTCAATGACAGGATGAAAGCAGAACACAGTGTGCTGCCCCCCAAAAAAGCCTCCTTGGCATAAAGATTATTTTGAGCTAGTTATTTTTAAAGCACAGCAGATGCAGTAGGAAACCGGTGGAAGTAATGGTTTTGTGAGAGACATTGAAATTTATAATGAGAATCTCCATTGATAAGGGTGTCTCCCTTTCTGGACCAGGAAGAGGATGAATAAATCTCTAGAAACTCCTATCAACCATACCATTGTTTACTCTGCTGTGCCTGATAGCCTCCCCTAACATCTTTTGTCTTTAGCTCTAGATGGTATTTAGGTGGTACTTTGAGTCATTCCATGGAGTTACTCAGGTTTCCTTGGTCTCTCCCATATATACAGGAGGGGTAGACGTGTTATTAAACTCTGTTTTTCTCTTGTTAGTCTGTACTTTATTATAGGGGGTGGTGCAGCCCAGCAAAGAACCCAGAAAGTAGAGGGAAAATTACTTTATTTTTCCTCCCCTACATAATGGACACTCAGACAGTATTACTTTTTCTTTCTGTCTTATGAATCTTAGAGCTAATGTAATTAAATGTATAATTTCCAAAAATATATCTTGAATTTTTATTGATATTCATTCACTTCTAGGGAAGATCTATCAGCCTTATCTCTATGTTAAGTTGAAAGTTAATTTAAAAAAATAGTGCAAAGTATAACTCCTACCTAACAAATTAAGTTACTTTCAAGATATGGGAAGTTAGGTCTGATTGTATTTAAAAATGTGAACAATGTTTATGTAACTTTAGTTAGGCAACATCTGGAACTGATCTTCTGAACTTTGATTACCAGAATCAGCCTGATGAATCCCAGATGTTTAAACATGGCTGTGTTTCTTAGACTCACTGGATTATGAGAGTGAATACATGGAAGAAAGGGAAACATTTACAAGAACTAGGTGTCAAAGTGGCCAAGGGAGTATTTGGGTGTTGGCTTAGTTGCGGGGTCGGGGGTGGTTATTTCTAAATGAACATCCCCCTTTAAAGCTTAATGTATATTAGCTTTAAAAAATGTCCAATATTTGATAACCTTTATAGTATGTATTAATAACTTTACTCCTATTTGTTCCTGCACAAGCATATTTTTGTGCATCTACTATAGCTTAAGTCTTGTGGTTGGAAAAATAAATAATAAATATTCCCTGCCTTTGAGTCACTCATTTTAGTAAAGGAAATGGGTATGTGAACAGTAATTATAACTGCTGTATTAAAGGGCTGAGTACAGAAAGTAACCAAGTATGCCAGGGAACGTAGGACAGTTTCAAAGAGAGTGAGACTTGGGGCTCAGGATTTCTGTACACTGTTTCTACAAGCTGTATTTAGCTGTGCTAATATAACTTCTATATAATTATATGTCCATTAGATGATGGGGTCATTCATCATCTCATAAAAATGTATTTAAAATAGCAACTTTTGAAATGATAATACCAACGTATTTTGACAGTGCAATCCAGGAATATCATGGTAAAGCATGATTAGCAATCATATGGACTTTACAATATTTGGTAAAGGTTCTAGAAAGACAAATATTTTAGCCTCTCTTTTCCACAAAGTGTGCTTTTAAGTGAAGGGATGCTCTTTCCTTTTGCAGCCTTTTCTTGGTCTCATGCTTGCCCAAGGTTGTGGATAAGAAAGTAAAATCAAGTGTTCTGAGTTCAAAATTATTTTAGAAGCCTTAGGGGGAAATGTGTAATTCTTTTGTGACCTACTTTAGTTTTCATAAAATCTCCATTTTTCCTCCCAAGGAAATATCAGATCTGAGTGAAAACAAAAAAAAAGGAGAGGAACCCAAATGCATTACTAACAGCAATTTTGGGGAAAAAAAAAACAACCCAAAACTAAAATGCATTAATAGCATAGTTTCAGAGATAAAAGAGAGAGATTAAATATAAAATAGTAACTTGATGACGATAATAGAAAAGCTAATTCCTATGCAAAAGTTTTCAGTGAAAACTAATGGCACATCAGGTACAAATGTACTTCAACTCCTTCATTTTGCCAGCCGTGACTATTTCTCAATTTTCTATTATATTCAAGGTCCCAATACCTCCTCTATCACTCATCAAATCTGAACTGCCCATTTAGTCTTGTAAATTGTTTCCTCTAAATTAACAAATCTACCTACATCCACCTCCAGAGAACCTATACCAATGCACCCGTGCTTTTCCCTCTTTTTGGCTCCATTTTAGAGCCAGAGTAGTCATTACAGATAAAGAGCTTTATACATCTTTTGTTTAAACTCAGCCCAAACCTTTGGACTAGACAAAATGGCAATTGTTATAGGAGTCAGCAGGAGAATGGACATTCTTACCACAAGACTGATACTTGTGGACCTTCTAAAGATGAACTCTGTAGCTAAAACCAGTACTCAATCAACACATACCCAGAGTAGCTTAGCTTAGCATCCACCAAAAAAAGTATTTCTGTTCTTCAACTAATGGAATGTTCCTTTTTTTCCCCCTCATAAAAACTCCTGGCTTTCACCCAATAAGCTAGACACTATTTGAGCTTCTCCTTGAAGCTGTGCTCCTCTTTAATCCCAAAATAAACACTCACTTGCCTCTCATTGTGGCTTTTTATTTTGAGGTTGACACTAATCTTTTCCTTTCCTTAGAAAGGACTCCCTCATTCCTTCTAGGGCTGGTAAAATCTGAGGAAGTTTTGGGGTGATGGTGGGGTGGTCTGAAGCTAATGGCCCTTCTTGAGGATGTCTGTGTAAAAAGGTGATTTTATTAAAGCACAGGGATAGGACCTGTGGGCAGGAAGAGCTGCAATGCAGTCCTAACAGGTAACATTATATACCCTCAGGTTGGGAGGGCGTCAGGTATAGAGAAATTCTCCAAGGTATTTTTGGAGGCAAGTATTCCAGGGCCTTGAGGGGCTCACTGTTGCTAGGGAAACACCATTTATTACCATTTAGTAAAACCTCAGTCAAGGGACCCTTCAGGTGTATATCAGGGGCCATAAGCCTGGAGTACGATTGCCAGCATCTATCTTGGGGAGAATTGAGATAAAGGAAGTTTCCAAAATATTTTTTATCTTTTAAGATAGACCTACACGATCCTCAAGGTTGGGATGTTAAGCTGAGATTCTCTTTTGCTCCTTGCAAAGTGTGATCATCGAGACAGCTGAGCCCCTAGAGGGAGGTCACTCTGCCTGTTTCAAGGACTTGTCTGTGGGCTGTAGGCAGTAAGGGGATTTAAGTTTTCGTTTGACTTAATTTCCCATGTCACCATGGGAAGCACTTAAACCCCTTTCCTCTGTTCTTGGGTAGCCAGGGGTGTCTGAGGAATAGCACACATAGTCCACCTGGTGGTGGGGATGGGGTGGGGGGTGCTGTTAGCCTGTACTTTGCTCTCAGCTTGCCCCATGCTCCCTCATCAAAATCCACTTGCAACTTATGTCTGGATTAACCCATCTCAAGGTCCTCATTACGCCTGAAATGCATACTTGGAGTCTTTCTCACCTAACTCTAAGTTCCAGGAGGACAGGAACTTTTTATGTCTGTACTCCTCATTTTATCTCCAATTCATTGTTTTCACATAGTAGATACTTGAAAGGAATACACTCAGTATCTTTATCACTGTAATAGCCTATGCTCTTATAATACATTGATCTATTTGGAAGGTACATCTCACACCTTGGTGCCTTCAATGTACTGTTTTCTCTATCTGGACTAACCTCAAAAATGATTATTTCTTCACCTTCGGGTCCCAGTTGCAACCCCACATCTTCATGGAGAACTTCCTTCATCAATCTAAAGGAAAGAGTTATTTTCTACTTATTTTACTCGTTTTCTTTGTGGTGTTCATCACAATTTATCATTATATATTGGTTTTCTTTAACTTATTTATTTACTAACTTCAGGGCAGATTTGTGTCACCCTGTGCCTAGCTGGGAATTGGGTAGATAGGCAGTTGCTAATTTTTTTCTTTACTAAATAAGTAGGAGTTGCATATGTGAATGGTGAACATTTCTCTGAATATATTGCATATTTCTTAGCCTGTGCTGCTGTGGCTTTTCTTCACTGTTATTCTAGTATGTAGAATGCTTCTTTATATATATTGAGTTAATCTTTTTTTATTAAATTACTGTGAAAATGTTTTTAAAATCCTCAAACAGAAAATTTACATTGTCTCAGTCTGTCATTTACACTCTATTTAGAAAAAAGTCCAAGGGAGATGAATTGCATATGTAAGACATGAAAAGATCAATTTCCAAAACACAACTATGTAACTTCTATTTGGTAAAAATTAATAGCTGCTGTACAAGGTGCTATTGCCCTCTCTGAATGAGACAAACCATCTACTCAAAGAGTTTTATTATTGTAATTGGGGTAGCGGTTATCTTATCCCATGATGGCATTGAACTTCTCTCTTCACCTATTAGAAGTAGCAGCAAATCCAAAATAATCCCCTTTCCTGAGGTGCCCTAGGGCCAAACACTCAGGGCCAGACTCCCAGTGCTGCCCTAGAGAATGAATACGTACCTCAGACTGGCAATTCCAATGTGCAAAGCCTGAGGTCTCCAGTGATGCTAAACCCTGTCCTCTCCTGAAGCTCCTGGTAAGGAAGATCACCTGGGATGGTGAGGCCAGTGGCTAAGCTGCATCATATGTTAAGAACACTGCCAGGTGCATTGGGATAATGCCTCTGTAAAACCTTTTTTTACGCTACTGGCACAGTTATTTCCCAGGCCACGGGGGAGTGTAGGGAAAGAATAATAATTTTCTTTCTACCTTTGCTAGGTTCCTGATTGAGGATCCCCCTGCCCTTTCTATTAGAAGACTAACAGGAGAAAAAAAATAAGTTTAATAACATGTATACCTTCTATATATATGGGAGATACCCAGAAAACCAAGTAAAACTGCCTGAAATGGCCCAAACCATCACTTAAATAGCATCTCCAGTTAAAGACAAAAGAAAGCTTTGTAGTGGAGGCCAGTTATGGGAGAGTACCAGGGAAAGTATAGTAAAAAGGGTCAGATTTGTTATGCAGATTTAAGTTGTTATCCTTCTCCAAGGAGAAGAGTTTCTCAAGATTTAGAGTGACCTTCTCTTCCAGATATTGAGGGGGTCACCTTTACAAATAGAGATTTCCTTCATAAATGTAAATATCCTTTACAAAAAGGCAATTTCCACTCGGTTGTCAAAAATTCTACTGATGCTCAGAATAATCCTTATGCCAAAGAGGCATATTTTGGGGATGGCGTATCCCTGACCCCATCCAAAGTCCCAGGAGTGGGGCAGGATTGGAATGAGCACCTGTCAACTCCTAGGCTCAGATCCAACTTTCCCAATCCTGGGACTGCTCTTAGTTTAAACTAAGAAATAGCCTTGTTCTATTTCCTCTCCCAGGAAAATAGGGCCACCCAGCTACACCAATATTTGTTAAGTAAAGCAGCTTTTAGTGATTGTAAGTACATTTCTCTGAAGATAGAAATGAGTGGGTGTTTGGAGTGTACTCCATCTCAGCCACTTACCCAGCCTCTTCTGAAAGAGGTGGGCTTTATTTTTTTTTTTTTAGTCTCCTCTCCCTTTAAAACATCTTTCTTGCTGAGGCAGAAAGTGTACATTTCCCAAGGTTAATCTATGTTAGGATAATCTCAATATGTTAGAAATAGGAGATGTTTTGTAATGAATGAATTACTATGGTAATAAATGGTATGTCCAGAAGGGTACCAGAATATGCCCCCCAAAATATGCCCCTTTGGCCTATGGATTATTTTGAGCTAAAGGCCACTGAAAACCAGCAGAAGCAGGAAAAGCTCTAAAAATAGAACCCAAGTTTTCCTTTGGTAGAAGAAATTTTCATTTGCAGAGAAGTCTCCCTTTCCAGTATAAGGAAGAGGGTTCTTAACAATTCTTATCAATGGGGAAGGCACTGACTTAAATCTGTATGACATACCTAACAACTCTCCATTACCACACTTTCCTTCCTCACCTTCCCTGAACTACCTCCCTTGCCCAGAAGCTCCAACACCCTTTACATTTGTTTAGCTTAAAATAAACTATCCTAAAATTTAGGACAAAAGACCCCACAAAAGACCCCAAATAGCCAAAGTAATATTGAAGAAGAAAACTAAAATGGGAGGCATCACCATCCCAGACTTTAGCCTCTACTACAAAGCTGTCATCATCAAGACAGTATGCTATTGGTACAAAAACAGACACATAGACCAATGGAATAGAGAACTCAGAATTGGACCCACAAATGTATGGTCAACTAATCTTTGACAAAGCAGAAAAAGTATCTAATGGAAAGAAGACAGCCTCTTTAACAGATGGTGCTGGGAGAACTGGACAGAAACAGGCAGAAGAATGAAACTAAATCATTTACTTACACCATACACACACACACACACACATTAATGAGGGTATGCCAAAAGGACACAAGCTACACAGGAACCGATTGGAAGACTTCCCAAAGGCTAAAGCTGGAACAATTTGAGGAGCAAAACAAAATAGTGGGGCCCAATGCCCCACATCTTACGTGTGGGTTGTGCATAGCATAGCGACTTCCTTCCAAAGAGTACATCATGGACTGGAAGAAAGGGGTAGCTTTACAAGGGAGAAATTCGATTCACTCTGTGTACAGTCCGGTAGACAAGGTTAACATCAACAGTAATAAGTCATGTTGATAGTATGTATCCTTGATGAAATGTGATTTGAATAGCACTACCTCTGTGATCTTCCTCNAAGACATGAACAGACACTTCTCCAAAGAGGACATCCAGATGGCCAAGCGACACATGAAATGATGCTCAGCATCCCTCCTCATCAGGGAAATACAGATCAAAACCACACTGAGATACCAACTCACGTCAGTCAGAGTGGCTGAAATGAACAATTCAGGAGACTCTAGATGCTGGCAAGGATGTGGAGAAACGGGCACCCTCCTACACTGTTGGTGGGAATGTAAACTGGTGCAGCCCCTCTGGAAAACAGTGGGGAGGTTCCTCAAAAAGTTAATAAGAGAACTTCATGACCCAGCAATAGCCCTGCTAGGAATTTACCCAAGAGATACAGGAGTGCTGATGCATAGGGGGCACATGTACCCCAGTGTTTATAGCAGCACTCTCAACAATAGCCAAAACATGGAAAGAGGCTAAGTGTCCATCAACTGATGAATGGATCAAGAAGATATGGTTCATCTATGCAATGGAGTACTGCATGGCAATGAGAATGAAATCTGGCCATGTGTAGCAACATGGATGGAACTTGAGGGTGTTATGCTGAGTGAAATAATTCAGGCAGAGAAGGACAGATATCATATGTTTACACATATAGGTGGATTAGGAGGAACTTAACAGAGGACCATGGAGGAGAAGAAGGGGAAAAATAGTTGGTGAGAGGTAGGGAGGCAAACCATGAGAGACTTTTGAATGCTGAGAACAAACTGAGGGCTGAGGGGACTGGGGGAGAGAGGAAGCAGGGGTGATGGGCATGGAGGAGGGCACTCGTGGGGATGAGCACTGAGTGTTATATGGAAACCAACCTGACAATAAACTATTAAAAAAATAAATAAACCCAAGCTTGTGTAGATTTGTGATGCTAATGTTAATAAGCTTCTGCTCATTTTCTCTTGTTAACCAACTGATCTTTGGCAAGTTTTCTTCCCCAAGCTGGACAATATATGATGGCTAGAGGACAGTTTTTTCCTCCCCTTTAATACATTAGCATAAATACATAAATAACATGTGACATAAGTTTGTGAGTTAGAGGAATGATATTTACTTACAGGAAGAAGGATGATTATGGAGAAAATGGCCCTGGAATTAAGAGCAGGACAAAACTTGAACATGTGGAAAGGCGGCAGAGAATGTGAAGTACATGTAATAATCCAGAAATGGCAAAGCTGGGAGAAAGCTTGGGGCCTGACTAGAGAAGAGATGATTGGAAAGTTAGTGCTAGAGACAGATCATAGACATCCTTGATTCACAAACTAAGGAGACTCAGATCCAGTTGGGAAAAATAATTTTAAGTAGGCTATAGTATATGTGTAGAAATGATGGGTTTGTTAACATTGTTGGAAACTTAAAATGATGACATTTTGGGGTGATCATAGGGTGGTCTGGAGGTGACAGCACCTTCTTGGTGCAAGAAGGTGATATTATTAAAGCACAGTGAGAGGACCTATGGGGAAGAAGAGCTGTATTGAGGTCATAACAGGTAAGTGATTATATTCCCTCAGGCTGGGAGGGTGTTAGAGACAGAGTAAACACCTATTTTGGAAGCAAGGTTTCCAGGACCTTGAAGGGCTAACAGTTGCTAGTGAAACGTCATTTATTACCTTTTGGTAAAGCTGTCGTGAGATCCTGTAGATACATATCAGAGGACGGGCCATAAGCTAGAGTTGGATTGCCAGTATGTATCTTGGGGCAATTGATATAAAAGAAATTTCTAAAGGAATGCTTATGTTAAAGTAGACATAGCATCCTGGGGAAGGAGTCAGGATAATGTTATGACAAGATTCCCTTTTGCCCCTGGCAAAGTGTCATCATTGAGGCAGCTGAGTACAAGAATTGTCAATGGGCTGCAAAGAATAAGGGAATTAAATTTTTCATTTGCCTTAGTTTCCCATATTACCATGCCAAGCACTTAAACCCCTTTCCTTTGTTCTTGGGCAGCCAGGAGTGTTGGAGGACTATCACCCATATTCTACCTGGAGGATGGGGGTGCTGTTAGCCTGTATTTTGCCCTCAGTGTGCCCCATGCTCCCTCATCAAAAATATTCCAGGACAGGACTTACTGACAGCCTGATTGATTGATTGGCTTAGAGAGAATCTTAAGCAGGCTCCATGCTCAGCACAGAGCCCAACGTGGGGCTTAATCCCATGACCTGAGCCGAAATCATAGTCAGACACTCAACAGACTGAGCCACCAAGTGCCCCAGTGAGAATCTAGAGTGGAAGTAGTGGGGAAGGAAATTAGAAAGATGCAATGAGTTATAGTTACAGTGACTGGTGGTATTGAATGGGAGATGGGAGCAGGATCAGAGTGGAGGAGATTTTATAACACTTCCCTGTTGTCTCCATGAGATTACTGATCTGTAGAGTTGCCAGTAACCAGTTACTTAATACCATCATGGTTCATTCAATATTTGTGCCTCATTTCCAAACTCCTAATCTGTTCAAAAATCTGTATGGAGCAGCATTCTAAATTACGCTAGACCTCAAAGTTGTATCCCTATCACCTGTGTGTCTGGAGTGCCTGCCTTCCCCAGGTAGCATCGTTGTTCTGAGCCAAGCTAAAGACAGTTGTACTTTCCGTATGGATCTCTGCCTGACCAAGGAAACTCTTTTGTTTTAAATAACTTTCTTACATTTATTTATTTTGAGAGAGACAGAATGCAAGCAGGGAAGGGGCAGAGGAGAGAGAATCCCAAACAGGCTCTGCAGAGGCAGTGCAGAGCCCAATGCGGGGCTTGAACCCATGAAACTGTGAGATCATGACCTGAGCCAAAACCAAGAGTTGGACACTTAAACAATTGAGCCATCCAGGTGCCCATGATCAAGGAAACTCTTAAAGAAAAATAGCACCAGATGAAGACTGAACTTTATGGAACATAGACATTCCTACAAGTATAGTTAAATCCATATATAAAGAGTTTATAATAATGATGATGCATATTCTATGCTATTTCAACAGTTTTTAAAGTGATGTAAATTTAAATTAAATAGAAGACTAGATCTCCTGTACACAAACAAGCTCAACTTGCGTGATGAAACAACGCTTTTGTGTCACTGACCAAAATTTAACTGATTTAACGGAAAGAAGCAGTTACTTTTGTGCTATTCTGGTTGTAGGAATCCATTGCATGGGCTGTGAACACAGGTACCTTAAGACATACTGGCACAAGTCAACACAATATGGTTGCTACACCTCATGGAGTTTGTATTAAATATTTTAGTCTGTATCCAGAACTTTAAAAGGAACACAAAACTTTTCACTGTGAAGCTCTTTTACAACTGTATTTCAATAAAAAATACAACTTTTAATGATTCACATGAACAATCCAATATGGTGTTAGCCTTTATACAAGGGACATCTTAAAATGTGTCTCTTCTCCCTATCTTCTTGCACTTTAATAACCAGTATGTTGTTACTTTCTCCCAATGCTACCTCAAATAATCAATCTGAGCTGTAGAAAATGCTGAAGAGTTTCACCTCAAAAGAAAAATTTTGGCAAGTTTTGAGTAAAAACAGAGAATTATAATAGAAACCACGATGCATACCTCTACTGCTGAGAGCAGACCTCATGTTTTTACAGTCACCCAGTGCTAATGCAGCAGGAGGGCCTTGCCCTGGATTCTTTGTGGCTCCAGACTACTTTATTTCCTTTCTTCTCACCATAGGAGAGAGTTTCCTTTTTCCCTGCGTCTCAGGGCCTATGAGACAACATTAGCCCTTCTGGCTCTATATCGTGGTATTTGTTTTTACCCTTTCTTCTGTTTCAGTCTCTTATTTTCTTATTTCCGCTTCTGTGTGAACAAGACTGGATTCACTTTTACGTGAAAAGCTGAGGGAATATGAGTTCATAACCATTTTTGAATACCTGTTATGTGCCAGACATTATAGGTGCTTTGCATCCTTTATACTTCTAATAAAACAATCCTGTGAGCAAAGTGTTGATACCCACATTTTGCAGTTCTGGAAACTGCAGCTCAAAGACTAAAGAAAATGCTAAAGGTCAAGCAGTCAGTCAGTAGCAAAGTTGATGGAAGACCTCAGGACTCTTGCATCCCAAAGGTCCCTCTCTCTTTACTATGCTATGGGTCTATTCACCTGGACTAGCTTGGCAGGGGTTAGCCTCCCATGCAAAACTTCTCATGATGGCTTTTGTCTTTATGTAAAGATTAAGTTTTTTTAATTTTGTTACCTGTCTTTTTTTTTTTTTTTTTTTTTTTTTTTTCCTTTCTTTTTTTTTTTTTTTTTTTTTTTTTTGCCAGAGTGCCTGGACACTGTAGCTGCAACTGGAAACCCACCAGACTGTGCACTCGTGTCTGACTTCAAAGGTTCTGCTCTTTGAATCTTGCCATATTTCCTACCAGTATGACTGATCAGTTATCACCCATTCACCAACTGCCGGAAGCCAGAAAAGTTTGAACTTTAATGGCCAAGTATTTTTGAAATGCTTTTGTACTTATAGTTGGAAATTTCTGATTTACCTTAAAGACACCTCAGCTGTTCTTTTCTAAGATATTTTTCATAAGATAGTATCAGTCAGAATACAATTATAAGAAGCAAAACTCTAGCTTTTTGAAGCAGAGGATTCAAAAAAAAGAAGCTGTTCCTAGGTAGAGCCTCTTGGATTGACCCTCAGACCAGCAGTGAGGAACCCAGCATCAAGGAAACTGCTGCTTTTGCCACAATCAAGGGGTAGGAAGAACAAGGCCACCACAGCACATAGCAAATGCTGCGTGCATCCCCATGGTGGTGGGCAGGCATTGGAGCATCATTATGGTGATATGGTGATATGGTGACTCAATGGGAGAAGATATTTGCAAATGACATATTCATAAATGGCAGGTATCCAAAATATATAAGAATTTACACAATCAACACCAAAAACAAACAAACAAAAAAACCCACAATCAATGTCTCCAAAGAAGACATATAGATGACCTAAAGACATATGAAAAGATGCTTAACGTAACTCATCAGGGAAATCCAAAGCAAAACCATAATGACATGTTACCTCACACCTGTCCGGATGGCTAAAATCAAACACAAAAAGGAACAATGTTGGTGATATGTGGAGACAAAGGAACCCTTGTGCACTGCTGATGGGAATGCAAACTGGTGTGGAGATTCCTCAGAAAATGAAAAGTATGATTCACTAATTCTACTACTTAAAGAATAATGAATTGCCAAAAGAATGTGAAACAGTAATCTGAAAAGTTATACATATTCCTGTGTTTATTATAGCATTATTTACAATTACCAAATTAGGGAAGCAGCCCAATATCCACTGATCCACTGATAGATGAATAGATAGAAAAGATATGAGATACATATATCTTTATATTTATAAATATAAATAAAATCTTGCCATTTCCAACAACAAGGATGAATCTAGAGAGTATAATACTAAGTGAAATAAGTCAGAAAAGGCAGATAGCATAGGAGTTCACTCATGTGAAATTTACAACGCAAGACCAAAAAAATAGACTTAACTATAGAGGACAAATGGACGGTTACCATGGAAGGTAGGCATGTGGATAGGTGACGGGGCTTAAGAGTACACTTATAATGAGCACTGAGTAATGTAGAGAATTGTGAAATCACTATATTGTACACCTGAAACTAACATAGTACTGTATATTTACTACACCGGAATTAAAAAAGAAGAATTTGAGTCCTGGGAATAAGAGTGTCCTGAATTCACCTGCAGACATGCCAAATTTATAGCTGTATAGAGAAGAACTTTTTCTAGGGCAAAATGATAACAAAATCTGGCTGGCAACTCTTATAAATTGAGGAAATGAGAACAAACCCCACTAAGTGGGTAGGAGAGGCTGAGACACAAGTTTGCCATAACCTCTACCCCCAGCACTGGAACCCACAACAGGGAGGGGATGCAAAACCTTCACCTTCTCCCTGAGGAATAAAGGGTTTGAACCCCATATCAAATACCCCAACTTTAAAGGTTTACACTATGAGCCCCCAAACCATTTAGTTTTTGAAAGCCAATAGGACTTAGGTCCAAGGAGTGCATGGCTATAGTGAACTGAGGAACCATTCTTACAGGGCTCCCATGCACAGACTCACCTTTAACCAAGGTCCAGCACAGGGACAGTTGACTGAAAGGGCCCACTTATTCTGTACAAGAGGCTTATTTGACTATCTTAAACCATGAACCTGAGGGGTAGGCATCTAATTTAACACATATCTAGGTGCTTACTGAAATACTCTGTACAGATAGACTTTGGGCCAACGGTATCTACTGGAAAGCAGCTTGTACACTTGTCTGGCGCCCTGATTTTAGCATCTGCCATCCAAGGGACACCACTACCTCACCTGGCTCTGGTGACCAATGGGGCTTACACTCATAGGTTACAGGACTGTAACCAATGGAAAAATGGTTCTTAACTACATACCACCTGTAGGGCAAAGCAGAGACGCAAGAGAGTGAGGGGTCTAATGTTTCTACCAAAGATGCCTATTAGCTTATCTTCATAGTTGTGGCCTGAAGAACAGCCTTCTAGTTAAACATAAACTACAGATGATTACAGTCCTCTTCAGAGACTGAGGGAGATGACAGGAACCCTATTTGTATTCCTCCTCTGCTGCACTCCAGGTCACTGTTATCTCTGAAAAAGGAATTTATGTATAAATCTGGCACTCCAGCTTTTGTGTTTATTGCCAAGAGGACACAGCCCTTGAAGTCCTAGCTGCTTGTTTATGGGTTTCATAGAAAAGTAGCCAAGTAAGAAACAGTTCTTAACTGGCTATCACCCCCAAAGCTCAGAACAGAGGGAATAGACAGAAATGCCAATATCCCATCCTTTCCTGAAAGAGGTATATTTTTATATTTTAAATCCTGCTGCCTATGGGTCTAGCTTCCAATTAGCCTGAATCTAGATGCTGACTGTGCACCTTTCGTTTGGTTACTTAGAGGTCTTGGTACACACTCAACCACTAGGAACCACTAAAAATAAACGATGCTGCTTACACAATCAGAAATGTTTGAGAGACAACCAGAAACTAGGGCAGAGTTGAACAATAAAGTTCACCTCTTACAGGAGACGATTTCTTCAAGACAATGAGAATTAGCTGTTTTATCCTTTTTTTATTAAAACTTTTTTAACGTTTATTTATTTCTGAGAGACAGAGTGTGAGCAGGGGAGGGACAGAGAGAGAGAGGGAGACACAGAATCCAAAGCAGGCTCCAGGCTCTGAGGTCAGTGAACTCAAACACAAGGATATGACACTCACCCTATCAGAGCAACAAAACTTTTTAAATGTTTTGTTGTTGTTGTTGTTTTGTCTTTTGGTTTTGGGTTTGTTTTTTTTTAAGGGAAAGGAGCAGAGAGAGAGTGAGAGAGAGAGAATCTGCACTAACAACACAGAGCTGGACTCGGGGCTCCATCTCATGAGCCATGAGATCATGACCTAAGCCGAAACCAAGAGTTGGTTGCTTAACCGAGTGACCCAGGCACTCCTGACGCCTCCAAACTTTTAAAAAGCATGAAAAAGAGTAAAGATTACTTAAGGGACTTAAGGGACAGTGTAAGTGGACCAAATTTGCATTATACAGGGACCTTATAATCATATATATTATTAATAATTTATGAAGCTAGCATGAAGATCAAAAGACAAAAGTACAAAACATATGTTTAATAGCCATAATTTGCTAATGTACACACAAGCTAAAATGACCAAAATTGTGACATCAAACACATAAAACATGAGGGGAGGGACTAAATATGTAGAACTTTATAATGCACTCAAACTAAAGTTGTTATCTTAAAATAGATTGTTTTAGAGGTAGGTTATTTTATGCAAACCTCAGTCATTTTTCATAACCACATTGCAAAAACCTAAAGTAGATACACAAAAAGTGAAAGAATCTAAGCTTACTAGTATAGAAAATTATCAAATCCCTAATGAAAAGAGCAAAAAAAAAAAAGAAAAAAGAAAAATGTTCTTAAACAGATAGAAATTTAAAAAATGATATTAAGTACATACCTAACAGTATTTAAATGTAAATGGATTAAATTCTCTAATTATAAAAGAGAGTGACTAAGTAGTTAAAAAAAAAAAAAAGACCCATTTACATGCTGCCTATAAGAGGGTCATTCAGATAAAAGGACACACAGACTGAGAGTGTGAGGATAGAAAAAGGTATTCCATGCAATTGAAACCAAAAGAAAGCAGGAGTAGCTGTATTTATAACAGACAAAACAGACTTCGAGGCAAAGGCTATAATAAACAAAGAAGGTCATGATATAATGATGAAGAGGTCAATCCAAAAGGAGGATTTAATATTTCTATTTATGCATCCAATGTAGGAGCACTTATATATATAAAGCAAATATTAACAGACCTAATGGGACAGAGAGATCATCCAGACAGAACAATCAATAAGGAGCACTGGTCTTATACAATGTGTTAGACCAAATGGATTTCACAGACATATACAGAACATTCCAACTAAGAGCAATAGAATACACATTATTCTCAAGAGCGTATGGAACATTATCCAAACTATATGTTAGGGTTAAGAAGTTTAAAATCAAAATGAGAATCATTTGGATCATGAAGCATGAAACAAGAACTCAGTCACATAAAGAAAACTGGCAAATTCACAAACATGTGAAACATGCCACTATAAAACCAATGAGTCAATGAAGAAATCAAAAGAGAAATAAAAAACTACCTTGAGACAAATAAAAAATTACCTTGAGACAAATGAAAAAACAAGTAAACCTATCAAAGTTTATGGGACACAACAAAAGCAGTTCTAAGAAGGAGGTTCATAGTGATAAGTGTCTATATCAAATATAAGGAAAAAAAAAAAAAACCCAAGGATCTTTACACTGTAACGAACTAGAAAAAAAAAAGGAACAAATCTCAAAATTAGTAGAAGGAAGGAAATAAAAAACATCAGAGCATAAATAAATGAAATAGAAAGTAAAAAGACAAAAAGATTGATAAAATTACCTTTTTTTGAAAACATAAAATTGACAAACCTTTAGCTAGACCCATAGGGAAAAAAAAAGTGGGGGGACTCAAGTAAAATCAGAAACAAAAGAGGAAATGTTACAGCTGATACCATTGACCTACAAAGGGTAAGAGATACTATGAACAATTACATGTCAACAAATACTAACCTATACAGAGAAATAGGCACATAGACTTAGACAAAATAAGACAGAAAAATTTATCCCAAACAAAAAGAACAGGACAAGACCAGGGCCAGAGATCTAAGCAAAACATTTAAGTAACATGCCTCATGGAAAATTTAAAAAAAAATTTTAATGTTTATTTATTTTTAGAGGGATAGACAGAGAGTGACCAATGCAGGGTGAGGGCAGAGAGGGAGACACAGAATCTGAAGGAGGCTCCAGGCTCTGAGCTGTCAGCACAGAGACTGAAATGGAGCTCGAACCCATAAACCATGAGATCATGACCTGAGCCGAAGTCAGGTGCTCAACTGACTGAACCACTAAGGCGCCCCACCTCATGGAGTATTTAAATCAATGATCATAAGGATACTTAATGGACTTGAGAAAAAGTGGAAGACACAAATGAGACCCTTAACACAGAGATAAGGAATAACATAGCAGAGATAAAAGGCTCAATAAATGAAATTAGAAACATGCTTGATGGAAGAACAGGCTGGAAGCAGAGAGGAACAAATTAATGATGTATAAGACCGAGTAATGGAAAGTAATAAAGCTGAACAAAAGTAACAAAAAAGAATTATGAAAAAGAATAGACTTAGGAAACTTTGACTCCATCAAGTAAAATATTCATATTATAAGAGTCCCAGAAGAAGAGAGGGGACAGAAAATATGTTTAAAGAAATAATAGGCATAAAGTTCCCTAATTTGGAGAAGGAAACAGATATCCAGATCCAGAAGGCCAGAGAAACTCCATAAAAGTCAACAAAAGCTGATCCACACCAAGACATACTGTAATTAAATTTGAAAAATATACTGATGAAGAAAACATTTAAAAAGTAGCAAGACAAAAGAATATAGTAACATACAAGGGATCTTCCACAAGGCTAGTAGAAGAATTTTCAGCAGAAACTTTCCAAGCCAGAAGGGAGTGACATGATATATTCAGAGTGCTTGGTAGGAAAAATCTGCAGCCAAGAATACTCTATCTAACAAGGCCATCATTCAGGATAGGAGAGAGGGTTTCCCACACAAACAAAAATTAAAGGAGTTCATGATCACTAAACTAGCCCTGAATGAAATATTAAAGAGGACTGGTTGGTTGGAAAGAAGAGACCAAAAGTGATAGTATAAATGTAGGAAACACAAAAGAAGTAAACATGAATATTTATGTAAAAAATCAGTTAAAGAGCCACAAAATAAAAGGATGTAAAATATAATAACATATACATAAAACATGGGGAGGAGAGGAATTAAGAATGGGGTCAAACTTAAATGACCACCAACTTAATATAGACTACTATATGCAGAAGAGGTTATAGACAAACCTACCGGTAACCATATTTCAAAAAGCACTAATACATCTGCAAAGAAGAGAAAGACATCCAAATATCTCATTAAAGGAAATCAAACTATGAAAGAGAGACAAAAGGAGATCAAAGAAAACCTTCAGAAACAACCATAAAACAAATTAAAAAATGACAATAGATGCATGTCAGTAACTACTTTGGGGGTACCTGGATGGCTCAGTTGGTTAAGCACCTGACTTTGGCTGAGGCCATGATCTCGCATTTCCTGACTTTGAGCCCTGTATCAGGCTCTGTGCTGACAGCTCAGAGCCTGGAGCCTGTTTTAGATTCTGTGTCTCCTTCTCTTTCTCTGCCCCTCCTCCACTCACACTGTCTCTCTCTCAAAAGTAAACAAATATTTTAAAAAATTACTTTGAATGGAAATGAAAGAAACACTCCAATCCAAAGACAGAGGGTGACACAATGGTTGAAAAAAAGACCAATGTATTTGCTCCCTATAGAAGACTCATTTTAGACCTAAAGACATCAGTAGATTGAAAGTGAGGGAATGGGGAAACATCTTTCATATCAATGGATGTCAAAAGAATGCTGGTATAGCAATACTTAAGTTGCACAACAAGAGATAAAGAAGGACCCCATCTAATCATAAAGGGGACAAATTCAACAAAAAGACAACATTTCTACAGATTTCTGCATCAAACATAGCAGCACCCAAATACATAAAATAATAACAAAGTAACTAATCCATAATAATACAATAACAATAGGGGACTTTAACATCCCACTCACAACAATGAAAAGATCTTCTAAATAGAAAATCGACAAGAAACAATGGCTTTGAATGACACGCTGGAACAGATGGATTTAACAGATACATTAAGAACATTTCATCCTAAAACAGCAGAATTCACATTTTTTTCCCCCATGTACACACAGAACATTCTCCAGATAGATCACATATTAGGCCATAAAACAAGTGTCAACAAATTAAAAAAGATCGAAGTCATACCATGCATTTTTTCTGACCATAGTGCTATGAAACTAGAAGTTGATCACACAAAAAAATAAACAAACAAACAAACAAACAAATATCTGGAAAGAACAAAGACATATGGAGGTTAAAAATAACATACTACTAAACAAAAATTGGGTCAACTAGGAAATTAAAGAATAAAAGAGTACATAGAAACAAATGAAAACACAATGGTCCAAAACCTTTGGGTTGCAGCAAAAGCTATTCTAAGAGGGAAACTTGTAACAATACAGGCCTATCTCAAAAGCAAGTAAAATCTCAAATAAACCTAACCTACACTTAAAGGAGCTAGAAAAAGGACACACAAAACCTAAAGCCTGCAGAAAGAAATAAATAATAAAGATTAAAGCAGAAATAAATGATATAGAAAGTAAAACAAAACAAAAACCGAATAGAACAGATCAATAAAACCAGAAGCTGATTCTTTGGCGGGGGGGGGGGGGGGGGGAAATACAATTGGTAAACTTCTGGCCAGATTTATCAAGAAAAAAGAGAAAGGACTCAAATAAATAAAATCACAAATGACAGAGGAAAAATAACAACCAATACCACTGAAATACAAATAATTATAAGAGAATCTTATGAATAACTACATGCCCAACAAAGTCAACAACCTGGAAGAAATGAATAAATTCCTAGGAACACATAAACTACCAAAACTGAAACAGGGAGAAATAGAACATTTGAACAGACTGATAACCAACAAGAGATTGAATCAGTAATCAAAAACTCCCAACAAAGTCTAGAGCCATATGGCTTCATAGGTGAATGCTACTAAACATTTAAAGAAGAATTAATATCTAATTATTTATGATCCAGTAATTGTACTACTGGGTATTTACCCAAAGAATACAAAAACACAAATTCAAAGGGATATGTGCACCCTTGTTTATAGAAGTATCATTTACAATAGCCAAGATATTGAAGCAGCCCAAGTGTCCACTGATTGATCAATGGATAAAGAAGAGGTGGTGTATATGTGTGTGTGTATGTGTATATGTACATATATGCATATACATTTATACATACACACACACACACAAAGGAGTATTGTTCAGCCATATAAAAGAATGAAATCTTGCCATTTGCAATGATATGGATGGAGTCAGAGAGTATAATGCTAAGCAAAATAAGTCAGAGAAAGACAAGTACCATATGATTTCACTCATGTGTGGAATTTCAGAAACAAAATAAATGCGCAAAGGGGAAAAAAGTTAGATAAAGACAAATCAAGAAATAGACTCTTATTATAGACAACAAACTGATGATTACCAGAGGGAAGATGGATAGGAGGATGGGCTAAATAGGTGATGGGATTTAAGGATGTACTTATCTTGATGAGTACCAGGTGATGTATGGAATTGTCGAATCATTATATTGTACACCTGAAATTAATAACACTGTATATTATCTAACTGGAATTAAAATTTTAAAAGCCTAGAAAAAATTTCTCATAAAAAAGTTTTATAACTGTGGTGATAGATGTTAACTAGACCTACAGTGTAATCATTTCATAGCATATACAAATATCAAATTATTGTGCTGTATATCTGAAACTAACATTGTATGTCAGTTATAAAAATTAAATTAAAAATGAGTAAAGGATATATAATGGGGAAATAGTAATCTCTTCAATAAATGATGTTGGGGAAATAAGACAGCCACATGCAAAAAATGAAACAGGACCCCTATCTTTTTTTTTTTTAATATTTATTTTTGAGAGAGACAGAGAGTGAGTGGGGGAAGGGCAGAGAGAGAGGAAGGCACAGAATCTGAGGCAGGCTCTAGGCTCCTAGCTGTCAGCACAGAGCCCAATGCAGGGCTCAAACTCACAAACCACGAGATCATGACCTGAGCTGAAGTCAGACCCTTAACTGACTGAGCCACCCAGTCATCCTGAAACAGAACCCCTATCTTACACCATATACAAAATTTAGTTCAGAACGAATTAAGGACTTTAATGTAAGACATGAAACCATAAAACCTCTAGAAGAAAACACAGGTGGTAAGCACCTTAATATAGGTCTTGGTGATGATTTTTTGGGTTTGACACCAAATGCAAAGGCAGCAAAAGAAGAAAACCAGCGACTACATCAAACTAAAAGCTTCTAAAGAAAAAACAAACTAAAAACTTCTGCATGACAAAGGAAATAATTTCTTCCATCAACAAAATTAAAAGGCAACCTAGAGAAAGGGAGAGAATATTTGCATATCATATATTGGATAGTGGATTGATATTCAAAATATATAAAAACTTAACACAACTCAATAGCAAAAAAAAATTCAATTTTAAAAAGGACAGGATCTGAATAGGTGTTTTTCTAAAGAAAACATACAAATGTCTAACAGGTACATGAAAAAGTGAACATCGCTAATCAGAGGAATGCAAAGCAAAACCACAATGAGGTATCATCTCACATCTATTAGCAAGGCTATTATGAAAAATACAAGAAGGAACAAGAGTTGACAATGATATAGGGGCGCCTGGGTAGCTTAGTCGGTTAAGCGTCCGACTTTTGCTTAGGTCATGATCTCACGATTCGTGGGTTCGAGCCCCGCGACGGGCTCTGTGCTGACTGCCAGCTCAGAGCCTGGAGCCTGTTTCAGTCTGTGACTCCCTCTCTCTGACCCTCCCCTGCTCACGCTGTCTCTCTCTCTCTCTCCTAGAAATAAATAAAACATTAAAAAAAAAAAGAGTTGACAATGATATAGAAGAAAGGGAATCTTCCTGTATAATTGATAGTAATGTAAATTGGTGTCGCCACTATGGAAAACAGTATGGATTTTCCTCAAAAATTAAAAATAGAAGTACCATATGACTCAGCAATTATACTTCTAGTTATTTGTCCAAAAGAATCAAAAACACTACCTCAAACATATTTACACTTTTATATTCACTGAAGCATATTTATAATAGACAAGACATGGGAACAATGTAAGTGCAGATTGGTGGATGAATGGATAAAAAAATGTAACATATATATTCAGTGAATATTATTAAGCCATAAAAGAAAGAAACTTTGCCATCTGCAACAACATGGATGGATCTTGAGAACATTGTGTTAAGTGAAGTCAGTCAGAGAATGACAAATATTGCATGACACCACTTATTTGTGAAATTAAATAAAAAGCCAAACTCATAAAGAGAACAGATTGATTGTTGTCATGGACAAATGGATGAAGGGAGTCAAAAGGTATAAACTCCCATTTATAAAATAAATAAAGTCAAGGGTGCCTGGGTGATTCAATCAGTTAAGCGACCAACTTCAGCTGAGGTCATGATCTCATGTTTCACGAGTTCAAGCCCTGTGTCGAGCTCTGTGCTGACAGCTCAGAGCCTGGAGCCTACCTTGGATTTTGTGGCTCCCTCTCTCTGCCCCTTACTGCTTGCACTCTCTCTCTTTCTCTCAAAAATAAGTAAAACATTAAAAAAGATTTTTATAAAATAAGTCATGGAGGTAATGTACAACATGGCAATTATAGTTAATACTGTATTGTATATTTCAAAGTCACTAAAAGAGTAAATTTTAATTGTTCTCATTTAAGAAAAATTAATTAGAACTTTGTGTGATGGATGTTGACTAGATTAAATGTGATTGTTTTGCAATATATACAAACATTGAACCATTATGTTGTACAACTGAAACTAATATAATGTTCTATGTCAGTTATATCTTAATAATATAAAAGAATTTGAGTGCTGGAAATTTGATTAAAAATATGATCTGTATATACAATTGCCAAACCTGTTATAGTTCATTTGATTTCACCACAAACATATACATTTTATAGACGAATTACGTAGTTTTACATCTCCATTAGAATGATAGCATGTCTAAAATCAAAACAGAATCTGAATTCTAGATTTCAAAATATAAATGTAAGGCTATTACTGTCAGAAGTTGCTGGGAGAATCACTGGCTTCCAATAGAGTTGCAAAGGGAGCTTGGTTTATTTAGGTTTTTGAGGTTATGTTCCTTAGATGCAGAACATGACACAAGAATTCAGATACAGGTTTTTTGAGGGAGAGCTTTTCAGAAAAAATCTGTAAGAGAGGATGTTAAGCAGGATAATTAGGGTGAAAAAAAGGGGAAAGGGCAGTAACCCTGTGTGGGTGCAGGGGGTGAGGCAGCTCTGTCAGTTGAAGAAAGTTCCCTGGAGAAGGGGGGAAGCTGCGAGTATTTAACAGCCACACTCACAAGAGCTGAAGTAGGAGTGCAGCGGCTCCTAGGGTTGGAGGTTGGGGGCCACACATCCACTACGATAGTGAAGAAGAAACTGCAACTGGCACAGTTAATCGTTGCTTCTCTCTGGTCCAATCTAAGGAGGATAAGCCATCAGCAATAGCTGCAGAAGGTGTGAGGCTGCATGATCATCTTTGTACCATGGGATAATGAAAAGTATGGATGGCTGGAGGACCAGGGCTAGGCCTTGAACAAAGGACAGTCAACCCATATGGTGGCAAATAAGCTGTGATAGGGCCAGATTTAAAAGATAAGCTAGGTGATCAGCTTTCTTAGTTTGAATATTTGAAGTAGGTAGTATTGAGAGAAGTTGAAAAGTCAGAGAGGTCACAGTGATTTAATGTATAGACTGAAGTTAGGAGGGAATTAGAAACTATAAGCAGTGACCATGAGGTAGAGAATAGGCATAAAGACAGTATACAGGGTGAAGGAACCATTTGCTGGAGATGGGATGGGAAACAAAGTGGAAACATAAAACATAGATGATCACACTGGTAGAGCTCCAGAACAACGAACTACAGAGTTCTGATGCTATTTTTCTCTCATCAGATAAGAAAAGATTTCAAAGAATATGATCAGGAAACACTAGACAAATTGCCCTCTGGAGAGAGTAGATACTATTTGTTTGCAGGATCTTGTTTTTGTCAAACACTGAAAAGTACCTGATACGATTGAAAGTGGAATTGTTCTGCAGAATAGGGACAGAGAATTCTGGAGGCCAGGATGCCGCCAGAAGGAGAATGGTAAAGAAGGTGACTTTAAAGCAGATAGATACCTAAGCAGAATTTTAAAATTGTAAATGTGTAGAATGTGCAATGTAAATCAATTTATACAGTGTTTTTTTTGGGGGGGGGGAGTATGAGGTATGATTCAACTATGAGAATGAAGGAATAGTGTACATCTGAACTACCCAATATTATTTGGTAAATGCCCCGAGAAAGGGATTGAGATGAGCAAAGATTCTAAGTGAATTCTCAGGAGAAGCACTTGTCAGTCGATGAAGAATTTCCAGAGGAGAAGCCAGAGAGAGGCTCAAAGGGTGGGCAGGGGTTGACGTGGTGAAGAGGAGAGGAGCTCAAATAATTGTTTTGGACAACAGTGAGAAGTGTTCGATTTGGTTACAGTTCTTGCCAGCTTTGAATCAGAGTCTTTATAGTGTTCTTCTTGAATCTAAGATCTTGGACATTCTGATCTCCCTCAGCAGGTGGGAGGGAAGCATGGATGGCCTTGGTTAAAGTTTACTAAGGTGAGTTATTTCCATAACGCTGTGAAGTTTCTGAAACAGTGATAAAGTCAGGAGGCTAAAACTTGATTAGGTTATCAGAGCTCATCCCCTCTCCCTTACAGAATATTCTCTGAGAGGTATTAAATATACAAATTTTAAAATCAAACAGAACGGCAAACTCTCCAGGAATGGCTAGATCATCTTTACCATTTAAACTATGAACTATTTAGCCAAGAAAATAATTTGTGTGTGTGTATGTGAAAACATATTCATAAATCCATTTTTATGAGGTCAAGAGAATCTTAGGCATACTTTGTTACTTCTGCATTTGCCATTTGCATTTAAGATTTGGTCAGGTGGTTTTCCTGAACATGTTATTGAAACATATCTTAATAATAAAGAAGCTACAAAATGTACAATAAAATGAAATCGTAAAACAACCAAAAAATGGGGGGCTAGACTGAGATAAGTTCATAAGGAGCCCTCATTGTTATGTGTGGTGGTATATGTGAATGTCAAATTCAATGGGAGAGAACATTTAACATGAATGTAGCAGAAACATCTCAATAATCAGGGACTACCTAGCTATGAAATTCTTGAATTTCTCTCGCTTCCTCTTGGATACATTTTCTAAAGCTGTTACATATCTTTCTTCTGCCCTACTTTCTCGAAAATATCTAAGAGATAACTTCACACCTCTTGATTCTAGCAATGCTAATCTTAGCCAGTTAGAGTCTTTAATTTTAGTTGGAATATTTCCCTCAGTTACCACTGTGTATTGTCAAAACTAAAATGGAGGTGGGGGAGATGAGTGAGACAGGTGATGGGGGTTAAGAAGTGCACTTGTTCTGATGAGCACTGGCTGGCTGATGTATGGAAGTGTTGACTCACTGTATGGTACACTTGAAACTAATCTTACACTCTATGCTAACTGAAATTTAAATTAAAACCTTAAAAAACATTTAAAAATGAGAAAAAGAGAGAGAAATACAACCAGTACAAGGAAAAGTATTAATCAGATCAGTTTAAGGCCAGAACTCAAATGGAAAGCTTCTAAAAATCAAAACAGTGTTTCCTTAATGTGATAATATGTATTTATAAACAGGGCTTTGCGGTTGATGCCATCAACCACTTGGTAAAACATTGCCAATAACATTATTGCCATAAAAATTGGAAAGTTGATTAGTGGGTTACTTAAAACTGTAATCCTAGCCTTTAGAGGATTTATTTAAATCTAATTTTAAAAGTTTCTTAATATTTGTTTTTACAGAACTTAACATAGAATTTTAAGATTAGAAAACAGTTTCAAATGAGTGCTGCTGAAACTATTATGTGGATATGTGGCTTTTATCCAAAGTGGTCATGTTTCCCTCAAGGCCAATTTGTCATTGATGAAACATCTGTCCAAAACCATTCATGTGTGTTTTGAAAAACTAGGATCAGTCAACTCTGTTTGGATAGGCAACTATTGCTTTCTAAGTTAAGATGGATGATGATAGATGAATATATTTTTTTGGTTTAACTTTAATGATGTCTGTTTTTCAGAAATTGGAAAAATATCAAGATGGTATTTTGTACTTGTGCCCTATCTCACAATTAAGTTCTTATTGGAAACTCAGAAAAGGAAACAAAGTATTTAGAAGTCTTATGAGACATTTTATTTTGTGCTAATGGCACTTTCTTGGGGAACTGTTTGAATATACAGCCAAGGATGGAATTGGCTGTTTATAAAAGCAAATTACTGAAATTTTTTTCTATTTTGAAACATTTTTCTTTAATAAGGCACCAAAACTATGATGTCATCTTACTGTCTGAGAGTCCACATACTCCATTTTCTATCTCCCAGATCTTCCCTTCCCTATTCTGGCCACAGACACTGAAATTTTTAGTCTTTGCTAATATAGGATAAATAATAAATTTAAATTTAAATCTCTAGAAAGAGATATATACTATAGGTTATACTTTCCACTTAACCATTTGTTCATTTATTCACTAAGCAATAATTGAACATCTGCTCACAGGCACATTTTGTATTACACTATAATTAGTTTAATGATTTCATACCAGACTGTGAGAACTTCTCTCTCAGTGGCTGGATTAATGAGTAACATTTAGTATGTTTTGTATACATATGTGTCACACAATTGAGTATGAGAATTTAGCATGATTTAAAAAAAAAAAAAAAAGAGTAATGGGAAAGAGACACTTAAATTCCATTTGTAATGTATGTTAGATGTTTTGTGAATCACTTCACGTATATTATCACTTTTATTTTATTCAACTTTTACAGTTAACCTTTGAGGAAACATAAAGGTAAGTAGAATCAGGGAGAGTCAGTGTCCTGCTCAGCATCAGTGGGCTGGTAAGTTAAAGCTGGAAGTTTAGCTCATGTCTTTATGATCTGGGTCCATGTGCTTAGATCGCACAGCTGGCCACCACACAGACCCCCTCTCTACTCCTATCAGGCTAAATGAGCAAAAACAAAAAACAAAAACAAAAACAAAACCCAAAAACACCTCTTACTACTATATTACATAAAAAAAATTTAGGGGCACCTAGGTGACTCATTCAGTTAAGCATCTGGCTCTTGGTTTCAGCTCAGGTCATGATCTCGTGATTCATGAGATCAAGCCCCATCACTCATAAGCCCCATGGGTTTCTCTTTCTCCCTTTCTCTCTGCCCCTCTTCTGCGTGCACTCTTTCACTCTCTCTTTCAAAAAAAATAATTAAAAAGTTCTAGCCAATTAAAAAGTATATGTAAAAAAGCATATATATAAAACATTTTAATAGTAAATAGAGGAAGGTAAGAAAATATTTTTATAGTTGATAGGTTTGTATACCTAAGAAGAGTCAAAAGACTCAATTATTCAAATTTAAGTGTATTTAAGTAGCCAGATGCACCTTATATATAACAGTGACCAGTAAAAAATTCATTCAATAAATTTATAAAGTGAGTATTCTAAATACTAGGGATACAATGGGGATCAAGAGAGATAAAATACTGCTTTCACTGAGCTTACATTCTTAAGGAAGAGACAAATAATGATATTTATTCTAGCATTTATATGTAATGCTTATATGTCACATACTCATTTGGTTTTTTTTTTCTTTTTATCTCTCTCTCTCTCTCTCTCTCACACACACACACACACACACACACATTTAAATTCCATGACTAAATGCTCTGTGAGGTAGATTCTGTTTTATTCTCACTTTAAAGATGTGGAAAATTCATCATAGAAAGGCAAGGAAGTCTCCCAGAGCGATAACAGGGAGTGGCTTCATGAGGCATGGAAACTAATCTCAAATCTAGGCAGTTCATGCCCCTGTTTCAGGTCTGATTAGTGATATGAGGACAAAGAACGCAGACTAAGGGGGAAAAGAATGGTAAGGGGGATGTTGTATTTAGGGTGTTGAACAAAAGCTTTGGGATAAGATGGCATTTAAAAGAGAACTGATTGAAGTAATAATTTAGCCATGATGTTATTTTAGGGGAAAGAAAAAGAATTCCAAAAAAAGTAGGAATGATAGATGCAGAGATCCTGCAGTTGGAGCTATATATTCTAAGTATAACATAGTAATGTTCAAAGTATAACAGGGAGTCCAGTATAAATAAGTAAGGGAGAGGATGGAAATGAGGTCATATAGTTACCTAAGTGCCATAACATAAGATATTCAGACCATGCATGGACTTCAGATTATGAGCATAGATTTGATATCCTCTAAAAATTTTGAAAACTTCATAAAGATTAGACTATGAACTTACAAGATTGGAGACAGAATGATTACTTAGGCGGCTTTTACAATTTGTCCATGGTAAGAGTTCTTGGGTCAGTTGGTAGGAAGTGGATGAATTTTTTATGTATATTGAAAGAAGAACCAATAAGATTTACTGATAGATTGGCTCTTTCAATGTAGAAGAATGAAGAGGCAGGATGATTCCACACTTGTTATCGTATGTAATTGGATGAATAGTTGCCATTCAATAGGAAGGGAAATACCAGGGGAAAAACTGTATTGGGGTTAAGAAGAATCAACAATTTTGTCTTGAACATTTAAAGTTCTGATGCCTATTAAACATCTAAGTAGAGATGTTAAGTAGGTAGTTGCATATATGAGTCTGAAGACTGGGGCTAGGGCTACACATTTGGGAATCATCAAGTCATGAATGATTTTAAGATTGAAGGACTGGATGAGCTCACTTAAGGATGAGTATAAATTGAGAAGAGGTGTGAGGATTGAGTTATAAGGCATTCTGACATCAGGAAGTTGGTGCAATGAGAAAAGTCTAGCAAAGGATCTTAGGGAAAAAATAGCTAATGAAGTAGGAGGAAACTTAAGTACTTTTTGTTGTAAAAGTCAAGAAGAAAGTTTTTAGTAGAGGGAACCATAAATATTGTTAAGTGTTACCAGTAGATTAGATAGGATGGAGACTGATGAGTGGCTTTATTGATGAACTCACCAGTGAACTTGTCAAGAGCAGTTTTGGTCCAGTGGTGGCAATGAAAACCCCTTTGAGAGGAGTCCAAGAGAGAGTCAGAAGAGATGGAGAGAGTAGGTATTGTGAACTTTGTTTTGGAGGCAACTTTTGGGATAAGGTAAACTTAAGGGAGAGGTTTTATCAATATTAGAGATATTACAACATGTTTGCACGTTTACAAGAAGAATCAGTAGAGAGGGAGAATGGGTAATGTAGGCGAAAGAGGGCCATTTGCTGGAATGAGGTTCTTCTGTGGACAGGAAAGCATGAAATCTAGGGAACAAGTGGAGTATTTGGTCCCATAGGATGTATATTTTGGCCACTGTAATAGGAAAGGTGCAAAATATAGGAATTCAAATACGAAGCATTGATAGATATGAAAGTGGTTGATGCCAATGTTTTCTTTTTATTGTTTCCATTTCTATATGAAATAAAGAGAATCATTTACTGAGGAAGATGAGGAAAGATTCTGTGGATTGTGTTCCCCCTAACCCTAAATTCATATGATGAAGCCCTGACTCCCAGTGTGATGGTATTTGGAGATGGGACATTTGAGTGGAAATTAGGTTAGATGAAGTCATGGGATAGGGCCCTCATGATCTTAGTATCCTTCTAGGAAGAGGTATCAGGTAGCTTGCTTCATCTCTCCCTCTCTCTCCCTGCCATATAAGTACACAGTGAGGAGGTAGCCATTTGCAAGCCAGGAAAAGAGTCCTATCAAGGAGTCAAACTGGCCAGCACCTTGACCTAGGACTTGCCAGCCTCTAGAACTGTGACAGAATAAGTTTCTGCATATATTTATCATGGTAGCCTCCATATACTAGTTCAGGAGTGGAGGTGCTGGAGATTTGAAAAGTTATATCATAGTAAGTTTGGAAGTCAGCAATGATGGCTAAGGTAGGATTTTTACTCATAAAGTCAAAGTTTATCTGTTTTTGAGTTTTATCAGCATGTTTTTGAGTTTTATTCTAGCTATAATCAGCTACTTAAGTGAAGAGAGAAGAGTGTGTTGGATAACTAGATTTGAGTTACTGTGATGTATGATGGAGAGAAAGGAGATAAAGGCATTAAGATATTTATAACCATAGAGTGAACATATTGTATAGAGATCACATCATATATAGAGATCACAGTGACAATTATAAATAATTATGAATATGAGACTATTTGTAATAGGAATAGTCTATTATAGCAGTAGCCTATAATAAATAATAGAAGTATAGACTACTCATACTCTATTAAATGAATTCTATTGAGAGATGTGGTGGGTTTGTAACATTTACTTTGGTTAGACTGAACTACCTTTCCCAGAATTCCCTTCCCTGTAGATTTCCAGTTACAGTGGGCCACTAGAGACATTTTTACACGCTATTTGAGAGATGGAAGTTACACAAACATTGGTGTTTCTCAACACAGAGACAGTGGTATTATCTCAAACTTTGGTGTGGGACAGTAGCTGGGTCTGCAGGTTCACCACCTTTCCCCAGATCTTCTTTAACTCTGCTATTCCTCGCAGGTAATGCGAGTCCTATGATGAAAGACATCAGCTTTCTATGTAGGACACCCATAGCATCAAGATCACAGGTGGTGAGAATTGGCATAAATGTTTTACTTTCCTTGTGGCTTCTAGCTCCTACTGGTGAGTTCCGGCTTTTCCTCACTCTTCCCAATGCTATATGCCTCTTCTCTTCCCAACTTCCCACCCTGTGAACTTCAAGCTCTAACAGATGAAAAACAGAAGTCATACAGACACTGCTTAGGCAACTCTCATAATTGCATAAGACTCAGTTCTGGTAAAATATGCCTTATCTTATATACAATGGTCCTGCCTCTCTGATGAAATTCTGATAGAAGAAATTATGAAATAAATATTAAATAAATGGAGGGACATATTTATAAACTGGAAAGACAAACAATTGTCTAGGTGTCAATTCTCCCAAATTGTTTATGAATTGGACAGCCCTGATAAAAATCCAGCTGGATGGATATGTTTAGAAGTTCAAATATCAGCGTGAATCTTTTAACAGTGAGTATGTGACAGAGCACAAGCAGCAGCAAGGTTCTGCACTATGCCTTGAAATATTATAGAGTTAAATTGTACGAAATGTCAAATATCATAAACTATGAGCCAAGATTTTCACTTCAAGTGGCAGGAATTAAGTAGAATAAAATTATAGTTCTAGTTTGTACATGTATGGTACTTTATGTGTGAGACGCTCATTTTTTAAGTACTACACACATATCTACACCTTCCCCCCACCAGCTCATTTAAGTATAACAGCCCTATGAGGTAGATACTCTTTTATTTTTCAGGCAAATAATTGAAGCACAGAGAGATTAAGGACCTTGCACACGGTCACACCAGAAAGTAACAGTAAAGTCACATCAGAGATGAACAGAGTCAGAACTTACATCTCACACCAGCCACTTGCATTTTCTCATATGGATGTGAGCTCTGCTCTTTGAGAATATTACCCTGGAAAAGCAAAGGCAAGCCATGGGGCACATCAAATATGTACAAGGTTTCTTGAGAGGAAGGCAGAAGTTATTTATGTTGTAACTAACTGAATGCACCTGGACCATAAAAGATGGAGAAAATCAGCTCCATGAACAGAACTAAGTAAGAACAATTGACTGGCATTATTCTTGAGGGTTGGTGGGTTATTGAAATAAAGCTCACATGGTAGCCCAGGGATAGACTATTGAGTGAAACATGTTAGAGAGCAAGAATCAAGAATCAAGTTGTTTTAATATCTTGTCTTTATGAGAGGGGCATTTTAGTGTGCACCAACCTAAGAACATTCCTTCAGCTCACTGTCATTGTCACTCAATTGTGGATCACCTCAGTTGAGATCTGCAATCAAAAAGAGAGGGGGGGGAGAGGTCATATTGCTCCAGGCCAATAAATGTGTGGTCTCAGGTTAAAGGATGAGGCAGCAACAATGGTTAGAACACACTCTGCCTCTGGGCTGTAGGAAATGGTTGCTGTGTGTTTGGGTGGGAGGAAAGGATTTGGAAGATTACTAATTTACATAAAAGGATTTATAAGGTTTTAAAACATTTATGTGCATAAAGGCCTCTGATTTTTCAAAGATGCACAGCAAAATGCAATGAGGTCCAATTCTTCATCTGTCAAATTAGCGAAACTGCAAATGAGCCTGGGATGAAAACACTGGTAAATGTATGATGGAATTTTCCAGTTATTGCCAGAGACAGTTAATCGGTATGACCTCTCTGGACAGCAGTTTATCAATATGTATGAAGAGTTTTAAGAAACCTGGTGTCCTCTAAACAGTAATTCCACCCTTGAGAATCTACCATAATAAAGTAATCCCAAATACTGAAAAGAGATTTATACTCTAAGACATTCATAGTATATTAAAATTATGAAAACTAGAAACAGAATGCCCAATCATAATGAAAGAAATAAACTATGGTACATGCACTTATTAAAATATTATATAAAATAAATACGTTTACAAAGATTATTTAAAAACATGGAAAATGCTAATTGAATAAATGAGAAGAATAATATAACATCATATATATAATTATATAGGTTTAATTTAACTGTACGTATTTTGGTCAAAGCTTTGAAGACTAAAACTGTTGGAAAAAATACTTGAAGGAAAATTCATGATTTCTGCCCCTTTGTTTCTACTTGTCTGAATTTTCAAGCCTGTTCATGAATATGTTTTGAATGAAAAAAAAAGTGCAATAATAGCATAGCAGTGTCAGTTTAGTCATCAGAAAGAAGATTCTCTAGTAAACAAGCCTGAGCCCCTCAAGCTCATCCTGATTAAAACCAAAGAGAAGTTCCAACACGTGAAAAATGTCCTTTAGTGCTCTTTTGTAGCTGTTGTAATGGCTTTCAAAGGGAAGCTCATAATAGAACCTAAAAGAAATAAACATTCTGGGTAGGAGACAAAACTTGGTTTGGTTGGAATCATTCGCTTAGAAACTGTTCTGATCAACCTGCATGCACAAGATGGAACTTGAATATTTGGTTATATTGCATCCATCTTTGCTATTCCACTGGAAAAAAAAAAACACTCTAAATATTGTATTGGGAAAGGATGGGGGTGGGAAGTGAGAAATTTTTGACAAATGTGTTTTATATTAGAGACCCTTCTAGACTATAGCTTTGAGGTGGAATTAGTCATTGGCATGGATGTGCCTTTTCAAAACCGTTTCTGGTGCAGAAGCAAAGGTGTGTGTTTGTGCCAGGTTTTCACAGCTTCTCTTGCTTTGCTATGTTGTCACTTGAACTGAGACTTGAGATAGGAAATGGCAGTCAGGGCTCCTAGTTTGTGACCCACTACATAGGATTTTTTTTTTCTTTTTAAATTTCCTAGGAAGGACTGGTTGCTATTAGTGCATAGCTTTTCAGAAATGTTTAAAAGCACAATAAATAGCATTTTGGAGTTATTGCCCTAAAACTAGGGTTTTAGTATATTTTAGAGAAAAAAAAATCCTGCCTTTTGCAACAACATGGAGGGAACTTGAGGGCATTGCACTAAGTAAAATAAATCAGATAGAGAAAGACAAATGCTATATGAGATCACTTATATGTGGAATCTATTTTTAGAAAACCCAAACAAAACTCATAGATGCACAGAACATGTTGATGGTTGCTAGAGGTGGTGGTTGGGCACAAAATAGGTATAAGTGGTCAAAAGATACAAGCTTTCAACTATAAAATGAATAAGTCCTGGGGACTTAATATACAGCATGAGAGCTCTAGCTAACAGGGCTGTGTTATATATTTGAAAGTTGCTAAGAGAGTGCATCTTAAGAGTTCTCAAGGGCAGGGGGTGGGGTGCGCCGGGGTGGCTCAGTTGGTTGAGCTTCTGACTTCAGCCCAGGCTATGATCTCATGGTTCGTGACAGCTCAGAGTGTGCTTCAGATTTTCTGTCTCCCTCCTCTCTCTGCCCTTATCAATGTGCACACATGTGCATGAGTGCTCTTCTCTCAAAAATAAACATTAAAATCTTTTTTTTTTAATTCTCAAAGGGAAAAAATTGTAACTATGGGTGCCGATGAACGTTAACTAAACTTATTGTGGTAATCATTTCACAATATGTACATATATCAAGTCATTATGTTGTACACCTAATGTTAATATAACATTATATGCCAATTATATCTCAATTCTAAAAAAGGAAATTAGAAAAACCAAAATGAGTAATACTTTTGGATATATAAATCTGAGTTATACCAATAGACTCACAAGATACTTTACATAAATACTATATATAATTTTACTTTTGTTACAAAGCATCTCTTTTCCTTCTTTTCCAAATGTAGCTTTAGTTACTCTTTATTGTGAAATATAACAGGGTAACTCCTAAGCATCTTGGACATTTACAAATTTTAGGATATAGACACATGTGAATGGATTAGGCCTCTACATTTTTGCTCTTCTTTGACTGTGTTCCGTTGAGAATTATATTACGGGAATTTGTACTTTCTGTCTGTGGTGACACTATCTACTATTTTTATTTTCAGAGTTGACAGCTGCCTTCAGCATTGTGCAATATTTGGCTAGCATTACATTTTGGCTGTGGCTGTGTCAGGAGTTTCTTGTGTTATACATTATTGCAATAGATTTTGTTATTGATTCCAGATATGTTTATATGTCTTTCTTGTTCTCAGTTTCTGGAGGTTAATCTGTCTAGCATTGTTCCTTTTCTTGCAGAAAGGAATCTGGGAATCCTTGAGAGTTGGATAAAACTGGCACAAAAAATGGAAAAAAAAAAACCTGAATGAAGTCTTTGGAAAAAAAACAAACCCTACAAATTGACTCAGAGTAAAACCTTTCTTATGTCTGAAAAATCTCAGACATGTTTAGAAGCATTTTTATGTATGTGTCTTTATCTTCCTGCTGAGTATCAAAAATAAAAACAAAAACAAAAAAATCACAAACAAAACTATTCAATGATATGTTCTTAAATGCACAAGATGGTATTTAGACTTTTGAATTGAAACTGTCTCTCCATGTGGCCAGCAAGAGAACAGCATGGCCAAAGTAGATCGTACAGTAGCTGGCAGCATCTCCCTGGTTAATCAATATGGTGGACACGGATTTATCTTGAAAGTTGTTCCAGCCAAACCGGTTTTCATAGAAATGGCTCTATTTTAATCCTTGTCCCAATAGAACCGCTATATATTGGATATAATCTAAACAGTTTGATTTGTAATTCCTGCTGCTTCTTTCAACTTTTAGTTGAGCTGAGCCTTTTTCTGTCCACCAGATTAAAACTTACCAGGTCCAAAATGTTAATGTTCACTGTACAGTAATGCAGTTACTTTAAGAGCTAAGACAGCTTTAGTGCAAAATTCAAAAACAATCCAGTAGAAGATATTAATTAGAATCCAGAGTAAGAGGCCCAGCCTTATAGATAGTAGGCTCGGGCATTTGGGGAGGAGAAAGAGAAGATTATCAGTTACGTTCCAGGGCTGGGACTTTGTCGAGCTGTAGTTTTGGACCATGCTAAGGTTAAAGAAGGAGGAGGGAATAAGGGAAATAAGGAAGGGAAATTCCTCGCTGGCTGGTGTCTGCTATCTTCATAAGCTAGTTTCTTACTCTGGTCCTGGTGGGTGTTTGTAGCTGTTACTTTCTTCTGTGGGTACTTTGAAGGCCTTCCCCCCCACCCGGCCCCAGTATCCCTGTTTAGTGGCAGCTCTCATAGCATGATGTAACATCTCTCCTTCTGACCTCAGCCCTGGTGTGGAGATATCCTCATTCTGGTTCTGCACCCAAGTCATTTCATGCCCCAGACCAGCTCTTTCCCTTACAGCCCACATTTGGTCCATGGGAATCAAACATTTCTTGGCTTTTACTAATGGAAATATAGTTCCTTTGCAAACATACCCATGTTGTCTTTTTGATTTCCTGAAATAGGCCACTCTAATTTTCTTGGTCCATAGGATCTCTCGATTATAGAGAGGATTAGGTCCCTCCAGGGACCCTGGCTAAAGCCCTTACTCTTCATTTAGATAATGAATGACAAACTCCATTCTTTTCCCCTTGGGGAGTGGAGGTGGGGCTCAAGCCTAGCTTTTTCCATAGGAACATTCCCCCAAATATATTTTTCATTCTCTAAATGCTCTGCCTCCTCTTTTTATAATCTTGATCTGACTGAATCGTCCAAGAAACGTGGAACCAGTTTTTATACATTCTTTTTGTGCATTCTACATTTTGTCTGTCACCTAGCTTTGGCACACATCACCTGTTGTATTTTGTTACCTGGACCAAAACCCGAGTTAACACGCTGTTACACTGACGTGAATTCCAATGGTAGTCCCGTTGCTTAGACCTTAGCCTAAGATTGCCAGAGAAAATGCAGAACACCATTTAACTTTAAATTTCAGATAAATGGTGAATAATTTCTTAGTGTGTGTATGTCAATTCACTATTGGAGACATATGTAAACTAAAAACTTGTTCATCTGAAATTCAAATGTAACTGGGCATTCTGAATTTTATTTGCAAAGTCCAGTAACTTTCTCTTAGTTAAAACCACTTAAAGCGACTGAAATAGATTTTGATTAACACTTTATTATCTGCAGGGCTTCATGGATGTCTTTGTCTCTCATGTCCAATCTGGATAATTAGAGGTAACCTGTGCTGCAGGCATGAAATAACTGTCCAGCATATCTGTTTTGATTATAACATGGTTCTGTTTCTGGGTGTGTAAAATTTGCCATCTTCCCAGCGACCAATTTGTCTTTTACCTACACATGTGTAATTAATCTTGAGGATGAAGTTGGTTTCCTGCTAGCCTTGTTGAGATCTAGCTTGGGGAAGGTTATAATATGATGAAAAGAATTGTAGTACAGGGAATAAGCTGTTTGTTCTGTTATTAAATACTTCTTTACTGCTTGTAGTTAACTACTTTTCAACTCATAAATACTTGTTATTTACAATGTGTCTTGTAAGCACTTCAAAATATATCCTATTAAGGCTATCTGACTCCACTGTTGATATTATTACATATCATGCTATGACCCTGCTTTTAATAATAAACAAATGGGTTGAGCAATGAGGTACAAAAATCAGAGCAAGAAAGCCATTTACCAAACCAAGGTTTCTATTCAACATCTTTAGTTCACATCATGAAATTAATTTAATGGCAGAATCTTTGTGAGAAGGAGTCATTCTGTAGTTTTATGTGTTCTTGAGATCCTGGTTCAGCGGCAGATGGAGACACAGAGGTTTTCCACAGTGAGATCTCTGAGGCATGTTTGGAGTATAGAGCATCTGAGAGGAGTGTGAGTATGTGTTTCATGGAAGATGGGATCCTCCTTAGCTACGAATTCTGAAATTGTAGTAGAGGATATGATGGTGGAGGAAGAGAATTTATGGCAACTGCCCGAGTGAAGCTTTAAATATATAACAAGTGTTTCTGATTATAGATGATAAAATAGTGGATTATTATTCTTGCTTTGCCTGAAAGTTCATAGCATTACCACTGTAATACTTCACTAGTTTATGTCTAAATTTTAAAAGAATGAGGTCTCTATGTAGATTATCTTGTATTTGTGAGAAAATACAAGGAGTACTATATAAGGAGAACCACCCTAAAAGAAGCTAATGTGGAAAAAACTCATAAATCATAAACACAATCTGGTTATTTTATACCCGAAATTCAATACAAACTAATGGCATGATGTCAGTGGATAAGATATTAATGTAGTCTTGGTCTGCAATAGTGGAAGTATACTGGTGTGACCATCTCTGAGCTCACCATTCAGATTTAACAGAAAATGTATAAGGATGTATAACGCTCATGTGAGGAAGAGAAGACTTAAGTGGGACCTTCTAGCTGTCTTCCAATATTCAGAATGTTCCCTCATGTAGAAGATGAATGGAGTGAGCGTACTTGCAGAGCATAACCTTAGCATCAATGAGCAGAACTTACCAGGATACACATTTCAGCCTAGCTAGCTAACAAAAAGAGTGATCTAAAAATGAAACTCACTTCTCTTTTTGGTAACCAATGGCCTATTAAGAAAGAACATGCTTAAAGCTCAAATGATCACCTTTCAAAACTTATAGAAAAAATAGACAGTGGAAGTGCTTTCCAACTTTATGATTTCATGATTCTAGATATTCTCACAGAACATGATATTGATTAAAATGTGTAAAGTACTTGGTATCTTCAGTCACTGTCCTAAGGATATACAGTCATCCATATTTACTTAGAAAATATTAATTATAGGTACCAGGCATTGTTAAAGATCCCAGCTTCTGCCTTCCTAGAGTGATATTCTAAATAGCAGAAATAAAAAAAATTATGTAGTAAGTGGAAAAAATGATACATGTTTCAAGTTAAAAATGTACCAGGAAATAGGATGGGGAGTCCTAAGGGAGGATTTGCAATTTAAAATGGGGAAGGCTTTGTTGAGAAGATTCTATCTGAGTAAAGGTAGAAGGGGGTGAGGAAACAAATTATATGAATATCGAGGGGAAGAATGATCCATGCAGAGGGAACAGCAAGTGCAAAGGCCCTAAAGCAAGACTTGCCTTTCATTCTGAGCAACAGGGAGATCTGTATCACTAGAGACAAGTGGCACAGTGGAGATAATAGGAGTTAAGGTCGGAGAGATAATGAGGGACCAGCTTTTGTAGGGCCCTTTAGGTCTTGGTTGAGAATCTGCTTTTTCCTCTGGGCAAGAGGGGCAGCCACTGACGGATTTTGGCCAGGATTGACATAATGGTTTACTGCGCGATTTGCAGAGAACAGATTGTAGGGGACAGTTAAGGAGGCTGTTGCAATGATTCAGGAGAGAGGATGGCAGCTGTCCCCAAGATGGTCTCAGTAGAGATGGAAAGAAGTGGTCAGACCCTGCATTTATTTTGAAGGTAGAGACAGCAAAATTTGGTGGAAGATTGGATGTAGTTTGAGAGAAAGGAGAGGTTAGAGTGACATCAAGGATTTGGGCTTGAGCAACACGGAAGGACTGAGCTGGCATGAAGTGAGACGGGGAAGTCTGTGAGGCTTCGGGTGGGGGGAGGGGTATCATCAGCTCTCTAAGAATTATCTCTTTAACCATCTTAAGATACTCTGAGGCCAGGATACCTGGGGGGCTCAGTGGGTGAAGTACCCAACTTCGGCTCAAGTCATGATCTCATGGTTTCTGAGTTCAGGCCCGTGTCGGGCTCTGTGCTGACAGCCTAGAGCCTGCTTCAGATTCTGTCTCCCTCTCTCTCTGCCCCTCCCCCTCTAACTCTCTCCTCTCAGGAATAAACATTAAAAAAAAATTTTAAAAACACTACGGTTATAGCCTCCATTCTACAGAAAACAAAACTGAAATAGAAGTTAGAGGACTGGGCAACAGTCCAAGTGAAGTCAGATCTGAACACAGGTGCCTCATCCAGGACTTGTCCTCCTAACAGCTTGTTGTGATATCATATCATAAGCCTGGTTACAACATGGCCTCAGTGAGCAGACAGCACAGGCTTAGTAACACAGTGAGTTATAGTGAGTTATAGGAGAGTCTGTGAGGAAGAAACAGAAGGTACAGAAAACCCTGAAACTCTAATTTGCTGCATAAACAAGGACTCCTCTCTCCCATTGTTTATTATTGGGGAAGAAAAGTATTTTGAGTAAAGAGAGTTTTTTCTGGTTAGCTAATTGTTGAATTTTTTTAAAAAATCCTAATTTTTCTAATATGGAACTGATTTTGTGTCATTTATCTAAATTGAGCACAGTGGTACTTTTCCCCTACTTAAATGGTTTTACTTTTATTTTAATCATTCTGGCTATCAGTTTTTATCATGATAAAGGACTTTTAAATTTTATATTATATACTTAGCCATCTTCCCTTATGAATAAAGATAATATGAAAAGTATAGCAAGGTATTAACATAGTCAAGGTCACATTAAGATAATCACAGGAATACATTTAGTACATTTGCTTTTAATAACTTCCATTTAGTATTTTTAGTATTCATATTTATAGATGTTATATATGATGGATATTACACTATATACATAGCTTTGTATTATGCTTTTTCACAAACATAAGATGGTTTCCCTATGGTATTAAATTCTTTATAAATATAGTATCTATTCATAATTTTTAAGTATTCCCCTATTGTTGAACTGACCTTTCATTTTGTAGTGTCTTTTTACAAAGACTTTCCCTAATGCTGTTAATATTTTCCAAATACAACCGTTCATGTTTAGAATGAAAACATATTATGGAGATCGTGCAGTCTGTGATGGGCCCATTATGCTGTTCTCTCTAAAATAGTCACTAGTGAGAGAAAAAGCTTGGACTGATAAAGTCACTTCACTAGAGTTCTATGTTCCAGGCTCTTTGAAAATTTGATTTGTCTTTTTTTTATATGTCAATAAATTTTTGCAGAGACAGCTCTTTTAAAAGCAGGCAAAGAAGTGATGTGTCCCATGCCAATATTTGTAATTTTGTTAGTTTCCTTGGAACTTTTATAGGAAACAATAAATACAAGCCTTTCCAAGTAACAATGTGGACTTCAGTTTTATTTTAATGATTCTTTTCCACTAAGTGGTGCTTAAGTGTTTAATGTTTTATAGGGACTAAAAGCTAAGCTTATTGGTGCAGTCTGTTATGAACACATGGGGTATAACTGTAAATTGCGAATTTTGGGGATTAAATTTGCTAAATGCTCTGGAAATAGCCTTTTATGTTTTCTTATTTTTAATCAATATATTCTAATATTCATCTCTTTTTATAAACCAACTGCAGGGTGCCTGGGTGGCTCATCGGTTAAGTATGTGACTTTGGTTCAGGTCATGATCTCATAGTTCAATAGTTTGAGACTCATATCAAGGTCTGGGCTGACAGTTCAGAGACTGGAGCCTGCTTCAGATTCTGTGTCTCCTTCTCTCTAGCCCTCACCTGCTCATACTCTTTCTCTCTCAAAAATAAGTACACATTAAAAAAAATTTTTAAATGTTAAAAAAAGACAACTGCAATAACTTAGTGATCAAGCTATGATGATGGTATATGACTACTTTATTTTTTATCTATAAATAAATAAATTTAAATTTCAACAATTTTCATGAAGTATTTGTGGTAGCTTATACTTAGGAACAAGTTTACAAAATCCGAAAATTAAGTCTTCCTTATTTAACCTGATTAAACAAAGAGAAACATAGTAGCAAATCATATTTGAGAAAAACTTGTATAAGTAAATGACCAAGATCAAAAATGGAATATGAAAAAAGACACCTAACATTAAGATCATGCTGAGCATTTAATCTTTGATAATTTGTATATTTCTTGAATTATAAAATATTTGAATTATTAACTGCTCTTATATAATTTTACATATAGGAAAATCCTACAGAATCCACCAAAAGCTGTTCATCTAAAAGATAAATTCAAAAAAGTTACAGAATATAAAATCAGCATACTAAAATCAGTAACCTTTCTACACATTAGCAACAATCTTTAAAAAAAATTTTTTTTTAATGTTTTATTTATTTCTGAGTGAGAGACAGCATGAGCAGGGGAGGGTCAGAGAGAGAGGGAGATACTGGGAGGGAGAATCTGAAACAGGCTCCAGGCTCTGAGCTAGCTATCAACACAGAGCCCGATGCGGGGCTGGATCCCACAAACCGTGAGATCATGACCTGAGCTGAAGTCGACGCTCAACCGACTGAGCCACCCAGGTGCCCCAGCAACAATCTTTTTGAAAAAAGAAAGTGATCCCATGCACAAAATTAAAAAAAAAAAAAAAAGATAATGCTTAGGAATAAATTTAACCAAGGAGGCAAAAGATCTCTACACTGAATACTACAAGACCCTAATTAAAAGAAATTGAAGAACTACAAATAAATGAAAAGGTATCTGTGTTCATGACTTGGAAAAATATTGTTAAAATGTCCATACTACCCAAAGCCATCTATACACTCAATGCAATCCATATCAAGATTTCAATGGCATTTTTGTTTTTCAAAGGTAGAAAGAAAATCCTAAAATGTATATGAAACCACAACAGATCCAAATAGCCAAAGCAATCCTGAAAAAGAAAAATAGGATTTACCACATTTTCTGATTTCAAGCTATTTATAAAGCTGTAGTAGTCAAAACAATATGGTGTTGGCATACAAAGAAACACACTGTCCAATGGAATAGAATTGAGAGCACAGAAATAAACCCACTTAAATACAGTCAACTAATATTTGATAAGGGTTCTTAGAATAGTCAATGGAGAAAAAATGGTCTTTTCAATAAATGGTGTGGGGCAAATTGGATATTCACATGCAAAAGAATAAAACTAGACCCCCATTCTTCACCACTCACAAAAATTAACTCAAAATGGATTAAAGACTTAAGTGTAAGACTAGATACTATAAAATTCCCCAAAGAAAACATAGGATAATACTCTTTGACATGGCTTTGGCATTGATTATTTGGATGTGACACCAAAAGCATATTTAACAAAATAAAAAATAAGCAAGTGGGACTACATCAAAAGCTTCTGCTCAACAAAATGAAAAGACAACCTATCAAATGGGAAAGAAAGTATTTGCAAACCATGCATCTAATAAGGGATTTATATTTAAACTACATAAAAATTCATACAACTCGATAGCAGGAAAACAAAGAATACAATTAAAAATGGCCAGAGCACCTAAGTAGAATAACCGGAATATTTTTCCAAAGACGATATATGAATGGTCAACAGATACATAAAAATCTGCTAAACATCACTAATCAACAGAGAAATGCAAACCAAGAGCACAATGATATAGCACCTTATACTTGTTAGTATGGTTAGTATCAAACAGACAAGGGGTAACAAATGCTAAGAGAGAATGTGGAGAAAAGGGAACACTTGTGCACTGCTGGGTGAGTTGTCATTTGATCCAGGTATTATTGAAAATGAATGAAGTTCCTTAAAAAATTACAAACAAACTACCATCTATGATTTAGCAATTCTGCTTCTGGTTATTTACTGAAAGGAAATGAAAACACTATGTCAAAGATGTAGCTGTGCCCTTATGTTTATAGCAGCATTATTTACAATAGCAAAGACATGGAAATAACCTAAGTTTTCATGAATGGATAAAGATGTAATTACACACACACACACACACACACACACACACACAATTTTTTAGCCATAAAAAAGAATGAAATCTTGCCATTCGGAAAAAAAAGAATTTTAAGAGCATTATGCAAAGAAAAAGACAAATACTGTATGACCTCATTTATATATGCAAAGTCAAAACAAAACAAAGATTTGTGGTTTCCTGAGGTGGGGGTTGGAGAAGGGATAATTGGATGAATGTGGTCCAAAGGTACAAACTACTAGTTACAATATAAGTCATTATTAGAGATGTAATGTTCAACATAATGACTACCACAGTTAACACTGCTGTATGGTACCTTTGAAAGTTGTTAAGAGAATAAATCCTGAGTTCTCACCACAAGGAAAACCTCCCCCCACCCCCCCCGCCACCCTGACCCTTTTCCCTTATATCTATAGGAGGTGATAGCTGTTCACTAAACTTATTGTGGTAATCATTTTACAATATATATATGTCAAATCATTATGCTTTATACCTTATATTTATACAGTGCTGTATGTTAAATATATCTCAAAACTGGGAAAAAGAAAGATACCAAGAGAAATTTAGAGCTCGTGTTTGATGAAATTATCAACTACTGTCATATTCCTTCAGTTATAAGATGCCTTCATTTTTTATAAAATTAGTCTAATTATAGTAGTTCAGTAAAAAAAAAAGAACACACCAAAAAAAAAAAAAACCACACTACACAAATGTTGTAACGTTACTGATAGTAGAAATAGTAAAATGATGATCTCACATTCAAAGATATAATTATATGTATTCTTTTTGCAGGTACTTGTTGGCTTGTGTACATTTAGGCTCTGCTCAGACACAATTTAAAAAGATCACCTATTGGGGCACCTGGGTGGCTCAGTCAGCTTAGGTCACAGCCTCAGAGTTCATGAGTTAGAGTCCCATGACAGGCTCTATGCTGAAAGCTCAGAGCCTAGAACCTGCTTCAAATTTTGTGTCCCCGTCTCTCTCTGCCCCTTCCCTGCTTGTGCTCTGTTTCTCTCTCTCTCTCTCTGACCCTCCCCTGCTCATGCTGTCTCTCTCTCTCTCTCAAAATAAGTAAACATTAAAAAAAATTTTTTTTAAATGTTTTTATTTATTTCTAGGAGAGAGAGAGAGACAACATGAGCAGGGGAGGGTCAGAGAGAGAGGGAGTCACAGACTGAAACAGGCTCCAGGCTCTGAGCTGGCAGTCAGCACAGAGCCCGACGCGGGGCCCGAACCCATGAACCGCGAGATCATGACCTAAGCGAAAGTCGGACGCTTAACCGACTAAGCCACCCAGGCTGGCGCCCCTAAAAAAATTTTTTTAAAAAGATCACCTATTGACTTATTCCAATAGGAATGCTCCCTATTAAGGTGCAAATTCTCTCAATCTGTTGGTGATCCAGGATAGTGACTCTAGTTTCATGTGAGTCTTCATTTACATGTCCTTCCTTAACAATGTCTGAACAGGTTTACTTGATCCTTTGTAAAAGATCAACAAAAGCATTCTTTGAAACTTAAAATCCACCTTTTAAAACATTCAGTTTATAGTTAACAGAATCTTAAAAACCATTCTTTCAAGTTGCTTGCAGCAGTTTTCCCAAGCTTCAGAAAAATTCATGGCACAACTGTCACTCCTTATGGCCCTTTTACTTTTGACAGTCATGGAGCTAAAATGTAGAGCTTATAGACAATGCAATGCATAAAATAGAACTCTAGCAACTGCTATCCCATTGTCTGAATTGGCTCTTTGGTAGAAAACTATCAAGCATTTTCTTGCTACAGGTGAAGTCCCAAGGTGGGCATGCTTAGAATGATGTGTCTATCAGAGTTTTGGTCTATTTTAAATATTCATTTTTTCCTTAGTTTTGTTTCTGCCTCTGATTCATATGGTCTACTGCTATATGCTACATCTGGGGCTCATTGATAGCAATGGTTGCTTGCCTGCCATTGTTCAAAGCTGTTTCTAAAGGACAGATGCTTTCTGTCTGAACTTCATGAATTCTATCAGTTTTAATTCTAGTGTTTCTTCCATCTACTGCTCTTGCTCAAATAGATATAAGAGGAGAGTTGTAGGAACTATAGTTCTCTTGTATGACTCCTTCCAAATGCTCTCAAGTAACAAGAATGGCTCAAATACTTTTTGAATGAGTTTTGGCAGGAAATATAGCATTGCCTGTACTGAGAGATGCTGGGAGACAGTCTCGCATTATAGAAATTCTTTCTAAATCTATTTCCTTCATAGTTGTTGACTGCCTTTTGCTTAAAACCAACAAAAACAAACATGCAAAATAAGCCACCAAACAAAACTAACAAACCTGTTGTCCTCAGTTCCTATATTTGCAAAAGGTAGTAGATTAGAATTTTGCTTATAAGAAAATATGAATTACACTAGGGTCTCGAAAATCACTCTTTCTTTAGGCTGTTTGCGACCCACACAGAGGAAGGGCTGGTCGTAAGAAAGAGGTGATTCCAAATCTTTTGAAAGATGAAACAAGAATAAGTTAGTATAGGAATATTAGGTGGTTTCATGGTAGTTCTCAGACTTTAAGTCCATGGAACACTGTTGTTTCTTGAGCTGAATAGATTCCAATAGAGAAGAAAAGAAAGCAATTAGCAGCACCTTTTCCAGAGTCAAGGGGAAAAAAATGAATCCCCAGACAAGATTTTCCCAATTTCAAGTTACTTCAACTCTTATCACTCTTAAAGTCCAGTACTGCAAGTGAGACACACAATGAAGAAATTGCAAATGAACATGAATAGGATATAATTGACCATATCTATTTTGATCATTTGCTTTCCTTATGGACTCGTGTATCTATGACTATTTGCATTTTATACATTTATGGGGGGAAAATGAGAGGTGCAGTGAAAAGAGAGAGAGAGAGAGAAAGAGATACTGCCAATAAACATGACTATTTTATATAGATGTGTTCAAAACAGGATAGTTGTAACAGCTGAATTCTAGCAAACAAAAAGTTTTATCACTTTGTAAAGAATGCCATGACTTCCAGTTACTTTGACATCTGAATAAGATGAAGTAAAATCATCCAGTAAGTTTCACCCAGTTTTCATTGCCACATCAGAGACCTCTGCCACCACAGTTCCAAGTCCTACTCTGTCCTCTCCAGAGTTTCCGGAAAAGCCCAGTTAAGAGATCTTTAAGAAATTTCTTCCATTAGACAGCATTCCCCCTCAGCATTTAAGAGATAATATTCTCTTTCAAGTAGCTTTTTTCTTCATGAACTGTTGAGGTATTATGTCACATTAGCTGGTAGTTTCCCGCACTCTGAAGGGCACTGAATATTTCTCCTTGCCCTAGTAATGAAATCATCCTGGCCATATTATCAGCACAGTAGAGATGTTATTGCAGAAATGCAAAGTGAAAGATGGACAAATGCTCACCTTTTGCGTTTGGAAATAGATTTTGAAATTCAAGACGAGGTGATGAAATTAGGGAATTTTGAATCGCAAGAGCTGGGTTTTTATATTTTTCAGAAGCAGAAACTGAAAAGTTCAAAGCATAAAGTTCATGCCCCCCAAATGGTTTCATGTTTTTCCTCAATCTTTTTAAAAAACTTTTTAATGTTTATTCATTTTTTTGAAAGAGAGAGAGACACAGCACAAGCAGGGGAGGGGTAGACAATGAGAGGGAGACAGAGAATCCGAAACAGGCTCTATGCTCTGAGCTGTAACACAGAACTTGAACCCATGATCATGACCACATGAACACAAGATCATGACCCGAAATAAAGTCAGACGCTTAACTGACTGAGCCACCCAGATACCCCAATCTTTTTTCGTTTTTAAATATGAAATGCTGGGGCGCCTGGGTGGCTTAGTCGGTTAAGCGTCCGACTTTCGCCTGGGTCATGATCTCGCGGTTCATGGGTTCGAGCCTCGCATCGGGCTCTGTGCTGACTGCCAGCTCAGAGCCTGGAGCCTGTTTCAGAGTCTGTGTCTCCCTCCCTCTCTGACCCTCCCCTGTTCACGCTGTCTCTCTCTCTCCTAGAAATAAAAATATTTAAAAAAATATGTATTAAATATGAAATGCTTCATGAATCTGTGTGTCATACTTGCACAGGGGCCATGCTAATCTTCTCTGTATCATTCCAATTTTAGTATATGTGCTGCTGATGCAATCACTAATTTTTCTCAGTCTCGATGAAGCTCCTTCAAGTTGGGCTTAGGAAGATAATAGCTTTAAAAAAAGTATTTCAGAGTGAAGCCTGGGTGTGAGTGTCTAAGCTGTGAATGGGTCATGTTATGTTCTCTCTGTGGTTATTTCCAAGTGGAGGCATATGATAGAACTTCTTATACCTTCCATTTATGTTTGTCACTCAGAACTGAAGGTGGAGCCCAAGGAAGCTAAAAAAAATGGAGACCGTCCAGTGCCACATCCGCTTAGTGCAGCAGCAGTGGAGCAGAAATGGTGGTGGGATGTGACTAGCAAATCAGACTTAAGAGAGCTCTAAAGACATTTTCCTATGGCCCTCAAGAGGTTCATGGAAAGTAGAAATATATCTCATGGCTCGAGAATGGCAAAGAAGTATACCAGATCATAAAATGCTTCTCTAGATGGAGAAGGGAACATAGACCATGAAACAAAAAGTTAGGCCCATTGGGATAGTGGATCTCCGTGGATGCCAGCATGGGAGCATGAGATGCTAGGGATCAAGGAGGCTGAAAGTGTCAGGAGGTGACCAGATTCTGGCCAATAACCAATATCGCCCCACTCCACACACACACACCACCACCACCACCACCACCCACTAATTCCTACAGACTTAGGTAAGAATTCAGAAACCTGGGAAAGAAAGGCAGGAAAAGAAAACTCTTAGAGGGCTAGCTTAAATTTGAAATTACTAATTTTAGACTTGACTAAAATCAGTTAGGATAGGGGCCTGAGTTTATTTCTAAAAAATGACAGAGGCATATTATCTTCGCATATCTGAATATCAGGACCTGATCATTTATACTTGTTACATATACTTGATTTCTTCCTATTTCTATTACAGAATCTTGATTGGAAATGACCTTATCTTAGGATATAGAATTACTTTTTTTTAAAAAGTTTATTTTCAGAGAAGAGAGAGAATACACATGATCAGGGGAGGGGCAGAGAGAGAGAGAATCCCAAGTGGGCTCCATACTGTCAGTGCAGAGCCTGACATGGGGCTTGAACTCATGAACTGTGAGATCATGATCTGAGCCAAAATCAAAATTTGGATACAACTGACTGAGCCATCCAGGCACCCCAAGAATTTAACTTAGAGATTCATTTCTGAAACTAGGCTATAAAGCAAAATTGTTTACAATGAAAACTCACTCAAGAAATCCCTTAGGCCAAGCATACAGTGCAATATACTATGTATTTTTTCAATTCATCCCACACAGGCAGTTTTTCCTCCAGGGCTGAAGAACAGCTGATTTTTTCAGGTGACACCAGATTAAGTTGTGTGCTTTGTGTCTTGAGACACCTAGGTAGCAAGAAACTCCCCAAATGAGAGATTCATGGGATTGGACATCAGGTGATGGCAGATTCATTCTTTCTACCTGCCACTCTGAGGCATCGGATCATCCAGCAGAAAGAGGTCAGCTTTTCCCACGTTCTCTCTCCTTGAATTCTTGAATTCTCTCTCCTACACACAGGCTCTCACTCTCTCTCTAAATTTACTCTTGTATATTTGAGTAAATTGTATATGGGCGATTGGACTCTTGAGTTCAATCTTGAAGTTTTCATTTGGACATTATGGCTCTGGGCAGGTGGCCTTTGTAAACAGCCTACCTGGCTTGACAATTGTGGGTTGATTCCAATATCATTTAAACTCAGCCTCTTTCCTTCCAATGCTTAGTATCTGTTCTCTATCTCACAGGGTTAAAATAATATGGGCTTCTTTCTTCACCCAATATACAGAGGTTTTGAAAACACACTAACATTTTCAAAACTGCACCTGACTTGGGGCGCCTGGGTGGCTCAGTCGGTTGAGCGACCGACTTCGGCTCAGGTCATGATCTCACAGTTCGTGGGTTTGAGCCCCGCGTCGGGCTCTGTGCTGATTGATGGCTAGCTCAGAGCCTGGAGCCTGTTTTGGATTCTGTGTCTCCCTCTCTCTCTGACCCTCCCCTGCTCACAGTCTGTCTCTCTCAGAAATAAATAAAACATTAAAAAAAAAAAGAAAAACTGCACCTGACTTAACTGCCTATTTGGAAAGGGCAAACTTGAAAGATACTTTTAACTTCCCTTAGGCATTGAGTTACTGTCTTTAAAATGCAAACCCATTGTTGATAGTAAATCAGCTTTTAGAAGCAAAACTAGCTGTATACAGTTGTGAGCTCAGATTCCATAATTATGTTCTTTAAAAGTAAACTTTTATGATTATTTTCAGCTAGGAAAAAAATTATGCTGAATTTTAGTGTTACCGATTCTTTCTTTAAATTTTGTTAATGTTTATTATTTATTTTTGAGAGAGAGAGACAGAGTGTAAGCAGGGGAGTGACAGAGAAAGAGAGAGACTCAGAATCCAAGGCAGGCTCCAGGCTCTGAGCTGTCAGCACAGAGCCTGACTTGGGGCTCAAATCCAGACTGGGAGATCATTACCTGAGCTGAAGTCAGATGCTTGACTGATGGAGCCACCCAGGTGCCCCTAGAGTTACTGATTCTTATTAGTAATGACTAACAATTATAGGCATAGTTACAGGTAGATAGTGGTTTTGTGGGAATTCAATTTCAATTTAGGAATTGAATACAGCTCATGCTTAAACACCAACGGTTTGAACTGAGGATCCATTTACACACAGATTGTTTTTGATAAATACAGTACTATAAATGTATTTTCTCTTTCTTGTAATTTTCTTAGCATTTTTTCTATCTTACCATATATTGTAAGAATATAGTACATAATACATATACAAAATATGTGTTAATCAACTGCTGATGTTATTGGTAAGGCTTCTCGTCAACACTGGGCTATTAGTAAAGTTTTGGGGGAGTTGAAAGTTACATGCACATTTTCTAATGCGTGGGGGGATGGCAACTCTAACTCCTGTGTTGTCCAAGGATCAACTGTATAGACAATATTGTGAGGTTAAATTTAGGCATTAAAATTACACTTAAAATGAGATTAATGTATCAAAATTTTAAAAATTAAGTTTACATACACCACAAAATCAACATTGCTATGGCTTCTCCCCAGATCTCAGAGGGGTTCCTAAACAAATAAAGTGCCCAGAAACATATATTTTTATTAGCTGCATGATAAATAGCACTTTGGACACAGATTATTGGGAATTTCCTAAATAACATTGAACTGGACACTTTATATTTGTTATTTCATCTTTAATGTCATAAAATATATGGTTATCCCATTTAGAGGTTAGGAAGGCAAAGCTCAAAGATGGTGAGAAACTTGCCTAAGGTCACACAGCTAATAACAGAAAAAAAATCCTAATGCATTCAAGTCTAATTCATTCCAAACCCTCTATTCCTTTTTTATGATACTTACTTAAAATTTGATCAGCACAATTTAAAATGTACCTTAGTGTCAGTTGCACTTAGACCTAAAGAGACAGATATGTCCTTCCTTCTTCACTCATCCTTTCAACTTATTTTACATGTGATTTAAATCTTGACCATGGATGCAGGTTTTACTGGCCAATATTGTGACAAACATTAGATTTATGCCCAGATTCTGAAAACAGTTATGTTTTGTAGAAGATTCTGAGTAAAAATCAGGCTAGGCATAGTATTTTTAAAACCTCAGTAGAGCTATTAATATTCACTTACCAATATGTTAAAAACTAAATAGTCTTACCATGTTTTAGATTCATCCTGGAATACTGTGTCTGGGGGCAAAGAATCTGTGGAAATATTGGCTTCAGACTTCTGTTTATAATTCAACCAAGCCCCAGCTCTGAGTCTTATAGAAACACAAAGCAAGAGTTTCTCTGTTCTTTGATTAGTATCTGCTCAGGTTATTGATTTTTCTTTTTTTCTTTTTCTTTTTTTTTTTTTTTTTACCATTTCTCTTTGGGCCTGGAGCTTGGCATTTATGATGCTTAGCTATAGGACCCCAGAAATCTTCAGGTTCCAAGCATAGAGGTTTTTTTTGGTGGGTTTACAATTTTTCAGGCTTCTGGGTGTGTTAAAGTAAGAGGTTAAAAAAAAAGAGGTAAACCACCTTTCATTACATATGTATGTATATATAGAACATTATAGAACATTTATCTATTTAAATATTGGTAAAGGTTATTTGTGTTTGGATGTAGTGGTTCTTGACAGATGATTCCCTAAACCCTCACCAGTGGATGTCATGTTGCTTCAAGAGCATGTCATCGTTTATTTGCTGCTTTGGAAACTTCAGCTATATGATCCTTTTGTTTTTAGTCTTGGTTTCATGGTAGGTCTTTCAGACTCTGCCATGACTTGGTTCACATCATCTTGACTTAACTTTAAGATGTCACAGATCAAGTATCTAATTATATGCTTTCTTGCTTCCTATGATCTCTCACTGCTGGTCCCCTGTCAACACCAGTTTTTAAGTTGATTTTCTTTGGCAGTCATGCCCCTGAAATTTATATATGTATATATTTACTTATGTATTTTTTGCTCTGGAGTTTGGCCATGCATTTTCAACATCTGTGTTTTAATCAACATTTTAATTTTGTTCTAGTGACTTCCAATTTACTACTTTCTCAGTCAGGCACTTGGGACAGGGGCATATGAAGAGAATTTTTTCTATTCTTCATTGATAGAAATGTTATCAATGTAATATATATTCATAATACAGATATTTCCATGCCTTAAAAAGAATACAATGGCAATTGTTTTTCAGATAAGAGTCGGGGGGATGACCCCTTTACAGCCAGAAGAGGTTTTCCTTATTTTTTATAATGTTTTCATTTATTTTGAGGGAGAGAGCAACAGAGTGCAAGCTGGGGAGGGGCAGAGAGAGAGATAGACAGACACAGAATCCAAAGCAGATTCCAGGCTCTGAGCTGTCAGCACAGAGCCTGATGCAGGGCCCAAACCCACAAGCGATCAGAGCCAAAGTCAGACACTCAACTGAGCCATCCAGGTGCCCCAAGGTTTTCCTTATATAATGCATAGTAATACATTTTCCCCAGAGTCAGGGCATAAAACAAGCACTGTTGAAAAGGAATAGAGTCCTATTATATTACTTTTTAGTATCTGTTTTTTATTTTGTTATATTATTCCAAGAAGTGTTGTTATTGATTGATTGAGATCCAAGAAGTGATTAAAAACATGCAAGCCCTATAAAATTGTGAATTTGTTTAGTCTTTTCCAGAAAGTGTTTAAACCTAATCACTGTTGATATTATGTGATAAGCCTTGGCATTTAGACCATAAATGTGAGATAACCCTAGTTTACTCAATGACTCTTGGATGTCTACCGTGTGACAGAAAATATGCTTTGCTGATGAGAATATGAAAATGACTAATGTAGGCCCTCACCAAGATCTCACTACTGATGATAAAATAGAACATTAACTAAAAGGAAATAGACCATTTAGAAGGAGACATGGAGTAATTTTTTCTGGGAAATCAAATATTATATTCAGGAAATACATTATCTCTCTCTGTTCAATTATGTTGTGTAACAAACATTAGAATAAAGCATCACTGGGCTCTACAAATTTATTTTCTCAAAGGAAATTGTAGGAAAAGTAAAGCTTCAATCTGGTGTCAGGCAGACCTTTATGGGAGTCTTGTCTCTACTTACTGTTGAATATATACAAATGGTGATAATATTATATATTGAATGATTTTATTATAAGATTATATATTACATAATGGTTTGATAACATTAGCCTTCAAAAATGTTGCTTATTAATTTGATCATTACCAGAATTGATGAATGGTGTAGAGATGTAAGATGAGTAATCAAAGTAGCCAGGAGAAGATTATGATATAGGACCATTTTCTCTTCCTTAAAAATTCATAAGGAATGAAAGAAGGAATTGGATGCCCTTAGAAATATTTTCAAAATATTCATGGAGCAAAGCAATTCTGTAGCATGGTAGTTCTCAGAATGGGATCACTGGAACAACTTCATCAACACCATCTCAGACCTTGACCAGAATGCATATTCTAAGGCCCCTTTCTATACTTATTGAATCAGAAATTCTGGGAGTGGGTCCCCATTGATTTGTATTGTAATAAAATTTTCAAATGTTTCTGATGCATGCTAACATTTAGGAACCACTGCAATATAGTATCAATATTATACATTATATTATACTTTTATTTACTTAAAAAATATAATATCAATATTATATGTCTTATGAGACAAGTCATTTATGACTAATCATTTATAAAACACTTCTTTATTACTAAGTCTATATTTAGGAGTATAGCCTAATTTACTTTCACATGGAAACTTTCAAAGTTTTTTATAACAAAGTTATATATATATATATGAGCTTGGTCATCAATTTGCAATACCTCACAGAGCCACCGCCATCCCACTCTGAGCGCCCACTGGAAACACAGCTTCTCCAAGCTGGGAGTTGTTGGGGGGAGAGGCAGAGGTGGCTGGAGCTCTGTTCTCTCCTGCTGGGACACCACTCAAGCTCTGGTATTGACAGAGTAGCCAACCTTTATCTTCCAGCCTGAACGAGCTGGGGCAGGACAAGGGCTAGGCTTGGTGGTGGCCAGGCTTGTCTGCTCCCAGCCTGGGATGCCCCTGCTCTGGACCTCTCACTTCTCTTCATTGGTTTATTTTTCAATGCATTCTTTACAATAATTTGTAAAGAAATAAAATAAATTAAGATGTAAAAAATATATATATATACATATATACATATAAAACCAAGTTTTTATTTTTTATAACAAATTATTCCTTTTTATTTCATTTATTTAAAAATAATACTTTAGTTGCTAAGGAAGAGAAAGAAAAAAATGAATTAGCATGAAGTTGAGCCTTAGTTGAAATTAAGCAAAATTTAGACTGCAATATATATAAAGTAATAGAATGCTCTGAGAACTTTTCTACCTGTGGTGAGGTCTTGAAGATTTAAAAAAAAACATCCCTTCTGATCATAATATTTATATTATTTGATTTTTCTTTTTAACATATTTTGAAATGGTCTTCTCCAAAATATTTTCATTTTGTAGGGAAGATAAACGTTCATAAATATACTAGAATGGAGGCTGCTTAAGGATTTGAACTCTGTTTAATACAATTTTGCATCCTCAGTATCTATCAAAGTGCCTGGTACATGCAAGTGTTTCATAAATATTTGTTAAAATCTCATTAAACTTATTACATAGTACAAAGTCAAAAGTGATCAATGCCACAGATGAAATAGAGATAAAAATAATCTAAGATTCCATAAAAGAGATTACTTCCATCTGGAAGACTAAGAACTCTTTCACAATAAAGATGGAATGTAAGCTAATCCCTTAAAGAATGAGTAGAATCTAGACCTACTTGGGTGGAAGACTTAGCAAGCATAAGGGAAATCAAGCAAAATAACATTTTGCATATTCAGAGGCTGAAATTGCAGCATATGTACATGGAGCAAATAGCCCTGCGTTATAGAAAAATCATAAAAAAAAGCATGATTAAAATTTTTTGGAAGCCAGACAAAAGGCTTGGCATCCAAACATTATTGTTTCAGTAGTACAGAGCCATTTTAGATTTTTGAATAGGAAGTAAACAAGGCGATGTGTAAAGAAGGTTAATCACCCAAGTGTAAACTAGATTAAAGAAGGAGCTGTTGAATGTGGGAAGAGGAAGGACAACCTGGATTTGTCAGAATTAAGGAAACCCTTTTAACCACTCTTTCTATATTTAATGAGGTGTGAGGGTAAAGAAGATAGGATGTCATTTAAATTTAAACTCTGGCCATTAAGCGAATAGTTATTCAAAGAAGAATGTCAGAGAATGGAGGCTGAAGAGTTTTAAATTTTGGACATGATGAATTTGAGATGCCTCTAGACCAAATAGGCAAAGAATCTAGAAAGTAGTTGAATATTAAATATTAGAGTTAGTAACCAAGTGAGGTTGGACCTACAGATTTCAGAGCTATCTGTTTAGATTGAATAGGAATTTCCAAGGAGAGAGTGCAACAGAAGTCAAAGATTTGGTTTTGGAGAATATCTGGATAGTATGGAGGAAGAAACAAAGAGAACACCTACAAGTGTCAAATCAGAAGATATAAAAGAGGATGAGGAAGGAGAAAAGGTCTATACATTGATTCTGAGGTCATTAGTAAATGTCAGTTGGGTAAAATAAGGTTGGAAACCAAATTCTGCAATAAGAGGAAATGAATAATGAGGAAATGAAAGCAGACATGAAAACATCCTTTAAGACTTCCAGCTGGGTTTAGGATGATATTAGTATCATGCTGGCATAAGATGCTCCTCCTGTCTTTCCCCATTTTAACAACTAAAATTCATCATACATCCACTAACAAAAGTTCTGTGGGAGTGTAGCACGGTTCTTGCACAGAGAAATGGTTTACTGAGGCTTTTCTTTCCAGGAAACAACTTTATTTGCTGTACTGGTATGGGGTCAGTGGCTCGTACCCCAAAAACTGAGCCCTGAGCACAGTGGGATGTAGCCTTCTGTACAATTTTGCTCCTTTGTCTCCCATAAATGGTAACATACAGTCTGAAATGGGCGGTCTATGTTACATAGTCCTGAGGAAGGTCACACTTAGCCAGATTGCCTTCCCTTGTCTTGAGGTTTTCACCACATTTCTTAGGGAGGGGCTCTACCACATTTCCCTCTTTTATGCTCAGACCCCCTGTTTGGGTCAAAGAGCATCATGTTAGTTCAGAGGTTGGTATTTCATATCTTCATCACATGCATGGCCGTTTTCCTTTCCATCATGGCCTCAATGAGACTGGAAACAGACTGTACAGCCACGGGAGCTAGGCAATATAGGATCAAGCAAGCTCCCCAAATCAAGATGATAATACCTATGAGGGTTTTGAATCCCCTGAGAGTTGAAAACCATCCTCCAAATAACTCCCTGGGGTCCCAGCCTTTCCAGGTTTGGACTGGGACATGAGCAACCTTTCTCATTTGATCTATGATCTCCTTCATGACTTTTCCTTCATCATCTATCTGTAGGCAGCAGGTGCTCAGATTAAACTTTCCACAAACTCATCCTTCAGAAGCAAGTAAGTAATCCAAAGCCAAGTGATTTTGATAGATAGCATGGCTCATTTTGGCTTGCTGCTTGGCAATTAAGTTAAGAGCTCTGGCAATTTCACTGGTTATAATTTCCACAACTGCCGGCAGTCTGATCATGCAGTTTAACATGTAAGTGGGACTGCAGTAGCCCCAGGACTCATCCTCTGCTTGGGTGACAGGACCATAATATTGGATTATATATGCTTGGGAGGTCATTCATCATCTTTCCAATTGCCAATTTGTAGGGCACATCGTTTCCTTTGAGTCTCCCTGACCCTACACACTTGGATGCTGAATGTTCCCCTCTGGCAAGTGGAAACAGGAAGAATGATGGGCGAATAGTTCCCAACACACATGACCCTGACCAGTCTGGGGCAAGTACTATATAGGCAGTCCTTTCACGTATCCAAATAGTCCACCTGGAGCCCCCCATTCAATGGCTGTTTTAACACTGTCCCAGGCCCCTGGAAGGTAGGAGAAGTTAGACAAAAGGTGGGGATCTGGCTCAAGGTATAAAATCTTTGGCCTAGGGCATGTTAATCTTCTAACAGAGATGGAAACTTCCTTCCCCACCAGGCAAGGCAGTTCTTCCCAATAATTGAGGTTTTGAGGATCCAAACCCAGGTAGTAGGACTGGGGTTTTCTCTTCCATTATAAGATTTTCAGGGATCTAATTCTCTAGCCTCCCATGGCCACTGATCTCCCATAGCGGTTCCCCCACATACATAACAAGAAGAGATATTCAGAGTCTGGGCTATATTCTCTGCTAGGGCTAGAAATGGATTTTTTGTCATGACAGAGACAGGTGGAGGACCCTTCTCCACTTCTCCATAAAATGAATGAAAGACCTGCTGGGTTGTGGCCTTATGTGTGACAATACCTCTTTTAAAACACAACATGGTTCCTGTAACAGTATGGAGGTTCCTCAAAAAATTAAAAATAGAATACTGTATGTCTCATAGTAATTCTACCACTCAATATTTATCCAAAGAAAACAAAACTGCTAATTCAAAAAGAGAAATGTACCTCTATGTTTATTGCAGCATTATTTACCATAGACAAGATATGGAAGAAATCTAAATGTCCACTGATAGATGAATGAATAAAAGGTATTGTATATTTAAAATGGAATTTTATTGTCATAATTAACAAGATCTTGCCATTTGTCACAATATGGGTGGAACTTGAGAGTATTATGCTAAGTGAAATAAGTCAGACAAAGAGCAATACCATATGATTTCACCCTTAAGTGGAATCTAAAAAAAATCAAAACATATAAAAAGCAGAAACAGACTCATCAATACAGAGAACTAATGATAGCCAGAGAGGAAAGAGTTTGGGGAAATGGGAAAAATAGGTGAACAGGAGCAGAAGATACAGGACTCCAGTTATGGAATTAAGTCCTGGGGATAGAAGACAAAGCTTAGGGAATATAGTCAATGGTATTATAATAGGTAATGGGTGGACAGATGGTGGCTACATTTGTAAGCACTGCATGATGTATAAACCTACCAAACCACTACATTGTATACCTGAAACCAACATAACATGGTGTCTCAACTGTACTTCAAAAATGTTTTAAATGAAATTCCTGCATCACTATTAGATTTTCTGAATTGGATTATGATGGTTATATAAAAGAATATCCTTGTTTTAGGAAATCCACATTGAAGCATTAGGGTTAAGGCCGCTTGATACATGCAACATGTTCTCAAATGGTTCAGAAAATCTAAAGAACATGTGTGTGTGTGTGTGTGTGTGTAGATACAAACAGGGAGAAAGTATAATCAAGCAGCGGATATGTTACATATTGGTAAATCTGGGTTTAGGGTCTTATCATTATTCCAAATTTTCTTTAATTTTAAAAATATTTCAAAATAAAATTATAAAAGGAGCAATGTTTCATTCAATAGTACAGTTTTACACTCTTATTTCTTTAGATTTTTAAACAGCATTTCTCTTGGATGTATATACCCCACATCTTCATTGTATATATATTCTTCCTTCCTTGGGATCAGTGGACATTTGGGATCTTCTCATAATTTGACTATTGTTGATATCGCATCTATAAACAAAAGGCTGCATGTATACCTTTGAATTAGAATTGTTGTATCCTTTGGGCAAATACCTAGTAGTGCTATTGCTGACTCATTGCTTCTACATTGCAAAGAATATTTATATACACCGGGCCATTTAAATTTTGAACAAATATTTTATATTCAATAGGTCAATAGGTTCTACTTTTAACTTTTTGAGGAATCTCCTGTTTTCCAGAGTGGCTGCACCAGTTTGTATTCCCACCAATAGTAAAAGAGGGTTTCCCTTTCTCCACATCCTCCCCAACACCAGTTGTTTCCTGTAATGTTAGTTTTAGCCAATCTGACTGGTGTGAGCTGACATCTCATTGTAGTTTTGATTTATGTTTCCCTGATGACGAGTGATGTGGAGTGTATTTCCATGTGTCTGCTAGCCATAATACTCAGCCATAAAAACAAAAATGCAATCTTGCCATTTGCAATGATGTGGATGGAGCTAGAGTGTGTTAGGCTAAGCAAAAGTCAGTCAGAGAAAGAAAAATACCATATGATTTTGCTCAAATGTGCAATTTAAGAAACAAAAGAGATGAACACAGGGGAAGGAAGAAAAAAAAAAAAAAAGAAGGAGGCAAGCCATAAAAGATTCCCAACTATAGAGGAGAACTGAGGGTTGCTAGAAAGGGGTGATGGATGGGGGATGGATTAAATGGGTGATGGGGATTAAGGAGAGCACTTGTGGGGCGCATGGGTGGCTTAGTCGGTTAGGCGTCCGACTTTCGCTTGGGTCATGATCTCGTGGTTCGTGGGTTCGAGCCCCACGTCGGGCTCTGTGCTGACTGCCAGCTCAGAGCCTGGAGCCTGTTTCAGAGTCTGTGTCTCCCTCTCTCTCTGACCCTCCCCTGCTCACGCTGTCTCTCTCTCTCCTAGAAATAAATAAAACATTAAAAAAAAAAAAGAGAGAGCACTTGTGATGAGCAATGGGTGTTGTATGTAAGTGTTAAATCACCAAATTCTACACCAGAAATTAATATTACCCTATATGTTAACTAACGAATTTAAATAAAAACTTGGAAAAAAGTAACTTTTCTTTCTCTGTATCATCTATGCCTAAGCTGCATTTTGCTTGTGACAACTTTAAAGAATATTAGTTTTGTCATAAGTCACTTGCCCATGACAAAAATCACATACATAGTCCCAGTAAGATGTATATAAGTGCATATAATTCAGCTACAATTGTAACAATTTTGATATAATCTGAATAAAGCTGTATTGACTGGAGATACAACCAAATCACTAGTATAGCCCTTTATACTACAGGATTTCTCATATCCAAAGAAAGTACACTGAAACACAAACCAAGGTATCTAACTATTTTTGTTATTTAACATAGTATGTAAAGGTAGATTGCAACATGCTTCTCATAAAGCCTAATGAACTACAGGTTAGTGCAGATAGAATGTATAGTGCAACTTCAGAATTCAAATAGTTTCATTCATAAGAAGTCAAATGCAGTAAGAGTAACAAAAAGATGCTAATACCTAAAATGGAAAATTCTCAACAACTTCCAAATTATACCTGGAAGTCATACTGCCCAATTAGTTACACATATTTCCTATTAATGCATATACACTTATATAGCACTTCTAAGTTGCAAAATATATTTATACATGGGACTATTTAAATTTTGAACCGATATTTTAAAGTTTTTTTTTTAACGTTTACATATTTCTGAGAGAGACAGAATGCAAGTGGGGGAGGAGCAAAGAGGGAGACACACACAGAATCTGAAACAGGCTCTAGGCTCTGAGCTGTGAGCACAGAGCCCAACATGGGTTTGAACTCATGAACCACAAAATCATGACCAGAGCCGAAGTCCAATGCTTAACTGACTCAACCACCCATATGTCTCTGAATTGCTATTTTAAATTCAATAGGTCAGAAATCACCCATTTTACAGTTTAGGAAACCAAGACATAAATGATTAAGTGATTAAAAGTTTGGCTTAACTTAAGTTACAGGAACAGACAGCTACTGAATTCAGTTTTCATTCTAAGGTTACTGCATTATACTTTATCCTTGGGAAACTAGTAGAGGCACCTTAAGATCTTTTGTCTATATATAAGACAATAGGAGTGAACAGACTTTTCAACAATTCAGATCGAAAGCCAGAGGGCTATGATTAATTCTATTAGAAAAGATAACAAGTCCAGTTATGAAGAGTACTTGGTATAGTCTGATGGAATACAGTTCTACTTTATATAGATAGGCTAGAATAGACCTCTTCATGTCTCTGTGATACCTAATACCATTCTTGTAATTATATCTGTTTATAGTTGAGGAATTGAAGCATAGTTTAAACTAACTTATTCAAAATATAGAAACAAGCCAAGCATCTGTATGTGACGAGCATGTCAAAGAACATTTCCGACTGAAGATTTTGATTGAACCAATCATCTGCATTTGCTTTTTGGGGAGGTATTTTGGAACGATGGATACTTGGACCACTCAACTGATTGTACTCTTGGATAAAGGATCATGGATTTCCTGTGGGTTTTGGAGCTTAAATAGCTATCATTTCTTCGACCCTTAAGAAACAGACTCCCTCCTTCCTCTAATAACATTAGTATATATTTACTTTGTGAAAGGACAATGTACTCTGTAAGCAGTTTCAGATTCCTTCATTTTGAAGCACATATACTTGCTGGGAAGAGAAACTATAAAGAAAGCAAATTTAACTGTATAAGGGATTAACAATACTTAACCTTCTTATATTTCAGTTGAGCTGATAGGATTAATTCAAGAATGCCAACTTCAAGTTCAGCCTATTGTTCTGCCAAATCCTGTAAAGTGTAGTGTTAGGAGTGTGAAACTTATAGCCTGATTTCTGGATTTGAATCCTAGTTCCATGACTAGCTGGGTACCTGGGACAAATTAATTAACCTCTCTGAAACTCTGTTTCCTCATCTATAAAGTGAGAATGATAGGATCAAATGTCACAGGGTTTTTTTTTTGAAGGTTGCATGGCTCCACATATGTGAGGAAGCCAATATATAGAACAATGCACAACATATTACAAACAATTTAAAAAGTTATCTACTTCATGCCAGTGTAGAGATTCAAGATCAATGCTATTTAAATCATAAATCCTCAGGGAGTAAACATACACTCAAAACTGGATCATTTCTGCACCCTGTGCAGTTCTGGTAACAAGAGGATTCATATACTCCTACTTGGGCCACCACAAGTGGGAACAGGGCACACACACACAAAAGCCATTAAGAGAGCAAAGCTGGGTCATAACTGTGGCTCAAGTCAAGCCATACAAATGTCCAAACAGATAATGGAAGTCTAGACCCCAAGCTAATCCCAGAGTTCGGACAAGGAAGGAGAGTTACCATGGCAGGTAACTGGCTGGCAAGACAGTGCCTTTTTGCTGTCTCAGCATCAGCAAGACTGATGGATTCCTTTCAGGTGCTAGATTCTGGGATCTTTGAAGGCAGCAAGCTATCATTTTCTTTTTCATTTTAAGAATATCCCTATGCTTGTCATGTTAAAAGATTCTTATTATGCTAAGCATACAATCCAGTTTGCTTGGGAAAAGTCTAATTTGTACCTATTGTCCTAACATAATTATTAATAGCATTTCAATTTAATTTCCAATTTCATTCTCCAAAGTACCTTAACTTGGATAATTACACATTTTTTCATATTAATAGTGGTAGGTGAATGAGCAAATTCTTGCTATCCATGTATCTCTGCCTTCTACATCTAGTTTAGGTCTTCCCAAATTTTTAGCATTTTCCCCTACAAATAATAAATGAAGAAAGTACTATGTTCAAGCAGTTATAGGTTGAGACTGAACATGCAAATTTGCACAGCATGTTATTTAGTAGAAAACAATATATCTGGGTGTGCCTGGACAGCTCAGTAGCTTAGATGTTCAACTCTTGATCTCGGTTCAGGTCATGATCTCATGGTTTGTGAGTTGGAGCCCTGCATTGGGCTCTGTGCTGACGGCAGAGCCTGCTTGGGATTCTCTGTTTCCATATCTGTCTGCCTCTCCCCCACTATCTCTCTCTCAAAATAAATGAATAAAGTTAAAAAAAAAAAAAGCACAGTATATCTGTAAGTCTATTTTACCTTCAGCAGAGTTCATAGAAAAGGCCATTTCAGGAAAGTTTTATTGAGAGGTATTTCATAATCAAACCAGAGGTAGTTATAAAGTCATCAAAATTGGGCAAAAAAAATCATTTCTTTGATCACATCTCCACGTATTTAAGTTATCTGTGGGTAGCTGTTATAGCAAATAATTTTATCAATACAGTGACATTTTGAAGAATATATTATTAGAAGCACCAAGTTGAGAGCTTTTCATTTTGGAAGAGGGAGCCAACATGATGGAACAACATGGAGGGTTTTTTGGTATTCTCTGGTCCCTGAAATGCAGCAAGATCAACACTAAACCATCCTGCACAACTAGAAAACCGATTTGAAGATTAATACAATAATCTGCACAACCTGAACCAGAAAACTCAGCAGGTATGCAGCATGGAGAGGTGAACTGCGGGAGAAAGCTGTGGTGGGCAGAGAGCTGTTTTTGCTTGTGGAAAGAGGATAGAGATGGGGGGAGAGTAAGGAAGCATGCCCCCATCCCCCGAAAGCAGCTGGAAAAGAAAAAGTTAGAATTGAAACAGACACACAGGACTGAACAAAAAAGGGAGAAAGGAGAAAGGAGAGGGTTTACATTCCATTAAGACTATAAATAGTGGGAGCGCAGAGTGTGAAACTCCACAGCTCGATACCTGGCAGTGCTCTGGCGGGAAGGGCAAATCCCCAGGAGCAGAGAACAAGGTCCTCGGAGTCCTCAGGCCACACACGGGGAGAGGTAGTTCCCCTGCTGGAAGACATTTGATAGACACTGTGCGGCCTCCCCACAGGCAAATGTCCCAGTGGATCATGGAAAAAAACATTCACTGGTGCTGCCACAAAGAAGTTAAGGGGGAAGCATGGTGCCAGATATGTGTTGTGATTTTCCATAATCCCTGAAATGCTGCTGCTACATGATTGTGTGAACCTTTTCTAGGGTGGGTTGGCACCCAGCCACAGTCTTTGGGCATTGGCAGCAGCAAGGTCTCCTAAATGTTCCTAGGGGCAGGCCAGCATCTGGCCATTGCTCAGTCAGACCCTCCCCCAGAAGGTCTGAGTGGGTCAAAGTTGCAGTCCCTCAAAAGAAACACAGCAGCATCTGAGATAAAACTCAGCGGGAGGTGCTGCCTGGCAACCTGATGGCTCGGTCACAGACAGTGTAAAAGCAGGGAGTGGATGTAAGCTGGAAACAAAGGAGGGGTGTGTGTTTGTTGGTAGGGGAAAGCACAGAGTTCTGATACTAGAGACTGGGTAGCAGGGTGATGCCATTTTTACCCCTCCTGCACATGTGCATACAAACCTACAGGCATCACAACAATCCACCCCAGTAAGTTAAGTAGCGACATCTAGTGGAGAACAGAGCTGTTACACTAAGCCCCGCCCAACTGGGCCAACCTTGCTTTTCAGGAACAACACAAGTCTCTCCGCTTGCTTAGTTTACAGATTTAAAGTGCTTCATAGTTCAATATCTAGGGGAAACTGATGTAATTTCAATCATATTCAGTCTGTTTGCTGATCCATCTATTCCATTAAAAATTTTTTTTCTTGGGGCGCCTGGGTGGCTTAGTCGGTTGAGCGTCCGACTTTCGCTTAGGTCATGATCTCGCGGTTCGTGGGTTCGAGCCCCGCGTCGGGCTCTGTGCTGACTGCCAGCTCAGAACCTGGAGCCTGTTTCCGTCTGTGACTCCCTCTCTCTCTGACCCTCCCCTGCTCACGCTGTCTCTCTCTCTCCTAGAAATAAATAAAAATAAAAAAAAATTTTTTTTTCTTATTCTTGAATACAGAAATTTTCATTTCCCGTTTCTATTAAAATTTTTTTCTTTAGTTTTTTTCTACTAATTTTTTACTTTTTTGTAAATTTTTCAAATTCTATATTTTTACTTTCAACATTTCATGTTACTCTATTTTATTGCATTCATTTTTTTCAAATTTTCAAACATTTTCCTTTTTTTCTTTTATCTTTCCTTTTTTTTTTTTTTTTCATGAATCTATCAAGTTCCTTTCAACAACCAGACCAGAACACATCTAGGATCTTGTATCCTTTATTTGATTTTTTTGTGTTGTTTTTAATTTTTAATTTGTTTTTTACCTTATTAATTCCTTTTCTTTCTTCAAAATGATGAAATGAAGAAATTCACCCCAAAAGAAAGAATGGGAAGAAATGACAGCCACGGATGTCTGAACCAGAATTTAGAAGCATGATATAAGAATATTAGCTGGGGTTGAAAACAGGTTAGAATTCCTTTCTGTAGAGATAAAAGCTAGTCAGGATGAAATAAAAAGTGCTATAACTAAGCTGCAACCTTGAATGTATGCCATGGCAGCAGGGATGGATGAGGCAGAGCAGTGAATCAGTGATATACAGGACAAACCTATGAAGAATAATGAAGCAGAAAAAAAGAGGGAGACTAAGGCAAAAGAGCATGATTAAGAATTAGAGAACTCAGTGACTCATTAAAAAGGAAGAACATCAGAATCATAGGGGTCCTAGAAGATGAAGAGCGATCAAAAGGGGTAGAAGGGTTATATGAGCAAATCGTACCAGAAAACTTTCCTAACTTGGAGAAAGACTTAGACTTCAAAATCCAGAGGATTTTGAAGCACAGAGGACTCCCATTAGATCCAACAAAAACCGAACATCAATAAGGCATATCATAGTCAAATTCACAAAATACTCAGGCAAAGAAAGAATCATGAAAGCAGCAAGGGAAAACAAAGTCCGTAATATAAAAGGGAAGACAGATCGGGTTTGTAGCAGACCTATCCTCAGAAACTTGGCAGGCCAGAAAGGAGTGGAAGGATATATTCAATGTGCTGAATCAGAAAGATGGGCACCAAAGAATTCTTTATCCAGAAAGGCTGCCATTCAGAATAGAAGGAGAGGTAAAAAGTTTCCCAGACAAAATTAAAGGAGTTTGTGACCACTAAGCTAGCCCTGCAAGAAATTTTAAGGGGGACTCTCTGAGGGAGAAAAGAAGGAATAAAAAAAAAAAACCACAACAACAATAAAAACAAAGACTAGAAAGGACCAGAGACCACCACCAGAAACTCCAACTCTATAGGCAACATAATGACAATAAATTCATATCTTTCGGTACTCAGTAAACGTCAATGGACTAAATGCTCCAATCAAAAGACATAGAGTAATAGAATGGGTAAGAAAACGAGATCCATCTATATGCTGTTGACAAGAGACCCACTTTAGACCTAAAAACACCTTCAGATTGAAAGTAAGGAGATGGAGAACCATCTGTCATGCTAATGGTCGCCAAAAGAAAGCCAGAGTAGCCATACTTATATCAGACAATCTAGACTTTAAAATAAAGACCATAGCAAGAGATGAAGAAGGGCATTATGTCATAATTAAGGGGTCTATCCACCAAGAAGTTCTAGCCATTGTAAATACTTATGCTCCAAATGTGAGCACCCAAATATATAAATCAATTAATGACAAACATAAAGAAACTCATTGATAATAATATCATAATAGCAGGGGACTTCAATACCCTACTTACGCAATGGACAGATCATCTAAACAGAAAAATCAGCAAGGAAACAATGGCTTTGAATGAGACACTGGACTGGATAAACTTAACAGATATATTCAGAACATTTCATCCTAGAGCAGTAGAATACACATTCTTCTCCAGTATACATAGAACATTCTCCAGAATAGATCACATACTGGGACATAAATCGGCCCTAAACAAGTATAAAAAGATCGAGATCATACGGTGCATATTTTCATACCACAACGCTATGAAACTCGAAATCAACCACAAGAAAAATGTGGAAAGATAACAAATACTTGGAGGCTAAAGAATATTCTACTAAAGAATGAATGGGCTAACCAAAAAGTTAAAGAGGAAATTAAAAATTATATAGAAGCCAATGAAAATGATAACATCACAGCTCAAAACTTCTGGGATGCAGCAAAAGTGGTCATAAGAGGGAAGTATATAGCAATCTAGGCCTTCCTAAAGAAGGAAGAAAGGTCACAGATACACAACCTAGCTTTACACCTCAAAGAGCTGGAAAAAGAACAGTGAATAAAACCCAAAGCCAGCAGAAGACAGGAAGTAAAAGGATTATAGCAGAAATCAATTCTATTGAAACCAAAAGAACAGTAGAAAAGATCAATAACACCAGAAGCTGGTTCTTTGAAAGAATTAATAAAATTGATAAGCCCCTAGCCAGTTTGATCAAAAAAGGAAAGGACCCAAATAAATAAAATCAAGAATGAAAGAGGAGAGCACAACCAACACAGCAGAAGTACAAACAATAATAAGAGAACATTATGAGCAATTATACAGCAATAAAATGGTCAATTTGGAAGAAATCAACAAATTCCTGGGAATATGTAAACTACCAAAACTGAAACAGGAAGAAATAGAGAAATTGAACAGTCCCATAGCCAGTAAAGAAAAAAATTAGTAATAAAAAATCTCCCAAAAAACAGGAGTCCAGGGCCAGATGGCTTTCCAGGGGGAATTCTACCAAACATTTAAAGAAGAGTTAACACCTATTCTCTTGAAGCTGGTCCAAAAAATAGAAATGGAAGGAAAATTTCCAAACTCTTTCTATGAAGCCAGCATTAACTTGATTCCAAAATCAGAGAAAGACCCCACTGAAAAGGAGAACTATAGATCCATTTCCCTGATGAAGATGGATGCAAAGTTCTCAGCATGATACTAGTCAACCAGATCCAACAATACTTTAAAAAAAATTATTCACCACGACCAAGTGGGATTTATACCTGGGATGCAGGGCTGGTTTGGTATCTGCAAAACAATCAATGTGATACATATCAATAAAAGAAAGGACAAGATCCTCTCTATAGATGCAAAGGAAGTCTTTGACAAAATACAGCATCCTTCCATGATAAAAACCTTCAAGAAAGTAAGCAAAGAAGGATCACACCTCAAGATCATAAAAGCCATATTATGAAAGACCCACTGCTAATATCATCCTCAATGGGTTAAAACTGAGAGCTTTCACCCTAAGGTAAGGAACATGACAGGGATGTCCACTCTCACCACTGTTATTCAATATAGTATTGGAAGTCTTAGCCTCAGTAATTGAACAACACAAAGAAATAAAAGGCATCCAAATTGGCCAGGAGGTGGTCAAACTTTCACTCTTCACAGGTGACATGATACTCTGTATGGAACACCCAAAAGATTCCACCACCAAAAAACTTTTAGAATTCAGCAGTCACAGGATATAAAATCAATGCACAGAAATCAGTTGCATTCCTATACACCAATCATGAAGCAACAGAAAGAGAAATCAAGGAACCGATTCCACTTACAATTGCACCAAAAACCATAGAATACCTAGGAAAAAAATCTAACCAAAGAGGTGAAAAATCTACACAATGAAAACTATAGAAAGCTTATGAGGAGATTGAAAAAGACAAAAAGAATATTCCACGCTCCTGGCTAGGAAGAACAAATATTGTTAAAATGTCAATACTATCCAAAGGAATCAATATATTCAGTGCAATACCTATCGAAATAATACCATCATTCTTATCAGAGCTAGAACAAACCATCCTAAAATTTGTATGGAACCACAAAAGATGCCGAATAGCCTAAGCAATCCTGAAAAGAAAACTGAAGCTGGAGGCATCACATTCCTGGACTTCAAGATTTATTACAAAGCTGTAATCCTCAAGACAGTATGGCACTGGCACAAAAATAGACACTCAGATCAATGCAACAGAATAGAGAACCCAGAAATAGACCCACAAAAGTATGGCCAACTCATCTTTGACAAAGAAGGAAAGAATATCCAATGGAATAAAGACAGTCTCTTCAGCAAATGGTGCTGGGAAAAATGGACAGTGACATTCAGAAAAATTAACCCCCATTACCACTTTCTTACACTATACACAAAAATAAACTCTAAATGGGTGAAAGAACTAAATATAAGACAGGAAGCCATCAAAACCCTAGAGGAAAAAGCAGGCAAAAACCTCTTTGACCTCGGCTGCAGCAACTTCTTTCTCAACATGCCTCCGGAGGCAAGGGAAACAAAAGCAAAAATAAAATAGTAGGACCTCATCAAAATAAAAAAACTTCTGCACAGCAAAGGAAACAATCAGCAAAGCTAAAAGGCAACTGATGGAATGGGAGAAGATATTTACAAATGACATATAAGATAAAGAATTAATATCTAAAATCTGTAGAGAACTTATCAAACTCAACACCCCAAAAACAGATAATCCAGTGAAGAAATGGGCAAAAGACATGAATAGACACTTCTCCAAAGAAGACGTCCAGTTGGCTGACACATGAAGAAATGGTCAATATCACTCATCATCAGGGAAATACAAATCAGAACCACAATGAGATACTGCCTCACACCTGTCAGAATGGCTAATATTAAACCCTCAGGCAACAACAGATGTTGACGAGGATGTGGACAAAGAGGATCTCTTTTGCACGGCTGGTGGGAATGCAAACTGGTGCAGCCACTCTGGAAAACAGCATGGAGGTTCATCAAAAAATTAAAAATAGAACTACCCTGCGACGCAGCAAATGCAGTACTAGGTATTTATCCAAGGTATGCTGTTTCAAAGGGGCAAATGCACCCCAATGTTTATAGCAGTGCTATCAACAACAGCCAAAGTATGAAAAGAGCCCAAATGTCCATCGATGAATGAATGGATAATGAAGATGTGGTATATATCTGCAATGGAGTATTAATCAGCATTCAAAAAGAATGAAATCTTGCCATTTGCAACTATGTGGATAGAACTAGAGGGTATTGTGCTAAGCAAAATTAGTCAGAGAAAGACAAATGTCATAGGACTTCACTGATATGAGGGCTTTAAGATATAAAATAGATGAACATAAGGGAAGGGAAGCAAAAATAATATAAAAACAGGGAAGGGCAAAAAATAAGACTCCTAAATATAGAGAACAAACAGAGGGTTGCTAGAAGGATTGTGGGAGGGGGGACGGGCTAAATGGGTAAGAGGCTTAAGGAGTCCACTCCTGAAATCGTTGTTGCACCATGTGCTAACTAACTTGGATGTAAGTTATAAAAAATTAATAAATTCTAGAAAGAAAGAAAGTTGATTCTGATAGAATAGAAAATTTCTATTTTTGTTTTGTTTTAAAAAGGAATGTGGTAATTAAGTTAGCTAAATTATCCATAATTCCATGGAAACAACTCAAAAACCACTAAGAATTATCTTGGCTACGGTTCTCAAACACTGCTATAATCAATCACATTTGTTTCCTTATCCATTCATTTTGCTAGATATAATTTCATCATTAGAAATTCATCAGGTATTTTATCTTCTTTTACATAATTCATGTCATTTGAAGTCCAAACAACCAGAGTATCACCTTTGTTGCAATGCTATACTCTGCTTCTAGCTATAAAAGACATGATTCATACTCAACATCATCTCAGAACTTTTGTCCATAGAAAATTTGTGCCAGTGGAAGGAAAGTTAGAACATAACCCAGGGCAACAGAAAAATCAACCTAATGATAGTAGTGGTTGAGGTATGATCTCCCCCTTCTTACCACTTCTGTACCCATCCTTTAGCCTGGTTCATTCTATGTAGTACTTATCACATTTATGTTATAATTTTTGTTTTTAAGAGAGCGAGAATGAGTGAGGGAGAGAGGCAGAGGGAAAGAGAGAGAGAATCCTAAGCAGGCTTCATGCTCAGCATGGAGCCTGACACAGGGCTTGGTCCCACGATCATCAAAACAAGAGTCACACTCAATCAACTTAGCCACCAGGTGCCCCTTATAATTTTTGTTTGAAATTAAGTATTAGTATTAGTGGGATGAAGACCACAAATATTAGCCCAAATATGTGTCTTCATTTTCTTTTTCTTTATCCTTCCCCCACCCAAATGTAAATGGCAACTCAATTGCTTACCTAATTTATAGGTAAGTTAGGGGTCTGAACTATTGTAAATCTGCCTTATACTTAAAATTCTTAGAGGAACATAACTGCAGTTATTAATTTTAAAACATCCACATATTTTAGCCACGTAAGTATTCATTGTTTAATTGCTAACATTTCAAATAGAGGAGTTCTTTTATGTGGCAAATCTAATTTTAATTTTGAAAAATCACTAAGGATAAAATTCAGTGGAAAAGTTTTTATTAGTATTTAAAACATATGTTTGCTACATCTCAAATGGAGCGGTGTTCTTCTGGTTAAGTTCTTATTTTAAAATTCTTTAGATCAGAAATGTCTGCAAAGTCTATAGATTTAAGCAATCTATTTTCTCATTATCTTTGTTATTCCAGGAAGTTTAAAAAATAGGTCATTTTATGGACTTTGTAAGATATTCTTGAATACATATTTAGGATATACTCTTGGAACATACTTTGCTGAAAGCTGATGATTTTTTATGAAATTCTGGCTATAGAGTAATGTAGAGAAACTGACTTAGCAGCTGATTTTCTCCATGTTGTAAAGCCTTTCTTAAATTTAAATCTTTTTTGAAGACAAAGAAGCAGACAATAACTGCTTTAAAAGTCTGAGTGTGGATACACAAAAGGAATAGTTTTTCTATTATATTTAGTTTGATCATTCAAATTAGGGAGGAACTAGATTTAATTGGTGCCAGTGGTGTTTTATGCTGAAGTACTATAGTTATCATTTGATTACTTGCCCTTTTTTGTTGTCAACATGATATTGCTTTGCCAGATTCCAAGTTATTTTCTAGCCAAATCGTAGATTCTGCAAAATATATGGGTGATCTGTTTGCTACTTCCAGAGGAGCAGCCTGGGATTGGTTGAGCTTTACTGACAGAAAAATCACAGGCTACAGAAGTTATCGGAGAGCCAGTCTGGTGACCTAACATTGTATGGGGTTTTATGTGGTTTATTGTGCACGGAAGCATCTTCTAGGGGAGCATGTTCTGAGCTTGTATACAACTCTCAAAGGAGTTTGAGAGCCAAAACTGTTGAGAACCAGCATACTACCATTTTATGGCTGAGATACTCTCCATTCATTTGCTGTGTGCCTCTACTATCTGCCCAAGGGTTTGTTGATGAATTTATTTATTCACCATATATTTGAGCATCTACGATGTGCTAGACCACAGGGGAAAATAAAATGATTAAGTGTAGACTCTGTACTCTAGTAGCTTATAGTTTCTGAAGAGAGAATAGTAACAGAATGTGATAAAAATTCTATGATAGATGTATCTTCCAGGTACTGAGAAAACCCTTCAAGTAAGTCTAGAAATCATGGTTTAGAGGACTGGAGACCTCGCAGGGAACATGGCACTGGCCTGTATCTTGATAGATAAGAATGGAGACGAGAGGATTCTGAGCTTTGGAAAGGATCAGAAAAGAGCAGAGGTGTGAAAAATCTAAGCAACAGCAAAAGTGGCTGGTGCACAGTGTATGTAAGACAGTGCAGTGGAAAATTAGGACAGAGGTAGAAAGAGACACATAAACAGATTTCCATGGCAGGGGAAGTGAGGTCATGTGTATTAAGCTAGGAGTTCTCCTTTTGGAGGGGTTCATGCCTCCTTTCTAAGTGGCCTGGAAAGGAGACTAAACATTGTCAAATATTTCAAAAAGCTTATTGAGGCAGATACTTGCCCGCCCTCCCCAAATGTAGCCTTGTGCCGAGAAATTATTTAAAATGCACTGATTATTAGTTAATGCATTTTGGGAGTCAATGTTTCAAAACATAGGATTAATGCAATAAAAACTTAAAAAAACCTTTCTGCAATGTTTGCAGACTGTTGCCCATCATTGGAGTAGACAGATTCTAGGCTTAAGAATTTGTGTCTACTTGGATGCAGAGATGAAGGTAGAGTAAATGAATGAAATTAATCCTTTTTAAACGTTTTTATTTATTTATTTACTGAGAAAGAGAGATCGAGATTGAACAGAAGAGGGGCAGAAAGGAGAAAGAATCCCAAGCAGGCTCTGTGCTGTTAATGCAGAGCCTGACACAAGGCTCAAGTTCATGACCTGAGCCAAAACCAAGAGTCAGACACTTAAATACAAATAAAGGAAACCCCTGGTGAATTGAGAGATTGATGGACATGAGAGCTAAATGCAATGTGTGATCAGTGACAGATTGGAGGGTGGGGGGTTTGTATGGTTACAAAGGACATTATTGGACAATTGGGAAAAGTTAATTATGATTATGTATTAGACAAAATTACAGTGTCAAATTTTCCAAATGTAATAATTGTTCTCAAGAGATATGTGCTGAAATACTTAGGGTGAAACAAAGATACTTGCACCTAACTCTCAAATATTTCTTGGGAAAATGGGGAAAAAAAAAAGCGTTGGGGGGGGCATGGAGACAGATTGGAAAAAGGAAAATGTGGTAAATTAACAACCATCAGTGAAACTAGGAAAGTATTTGAGTATTCATTGTTCCTCCAACTTTTCTAAAGGTTTGAGATTTTTCAGTATAAAAAGGGGAACAAAGATAGGGGAAAAAAAACCAAACTAGTTAAAGAGATAAAAATTGGAGTAAAATAGCAAGACAGACTTGAACCTGATTTAAGTGCTGGTGATAAAAGTAGTTGCCAAAGTACCTCTTGGAAGGAAATTTGACTCTAAAAAGGAGGGGTTCAAATGGTCTATAGGAGGGACTGTTTGTAAGAAACTGGATGAAGACTGAGGTGATAGAAGGAAGGGATGCTTAAGGAGGAGGAGACCAGGTAAAACTTTAACCACCAAGCTTAGTAGAGGCTTCAACTAGTGTTTAAAATAAGATGGATAATTTGAAGCAAGACTATATAAAAGCTGGCTCTGAAAACTGGGTTTTGATGGGTTTATTGAAGGCAAACATCCTTTGACATTTTCCTTATTGATTTATTTCAATTATTGAAAATTTCAGAGTTTGTTAGATAAGTTTTTCTAGATTTACTTCTGAGAGAGAGAGATACAGTGTGAACAGGGGAGGGTCAAAGAGAGAGGGAGACACAGAATCTGAAACAGGCTCCAGACTCTGAGCTAGCTTTCAACACAGAGCCCGATGCGGGGCTCGATCCCACCAACCGTGAAATCATGACCTGAGCCGAAGTTGGAAGCTTAACCAACTGAGCCACCCAGGCGCCCCTCGTTAGATAAGATTTGATACAACTCTTTCAGAGAAGCCATTTCTTTTAGAGAAGAGGGTTTCAACTTCTTAGTGGGAATTCTAAGAATAAGCAACTTTTGAGTACTTATCTTCTAGTTACTAGGCATAGAGCTTTCACTGTATAGCCTGGTTTAATTCTTCCCAAAATCCTATTTGCAAATACAGATTTTATTGATTTACCAATTTTATGAGGGAATTAGACAAGGGTGGTTTAATGACATGTCCTAGGTCACAGCTTGGAGCCTGCAGAACCAGGACTCAGATCAAAGCAATCTGACTCTGAGGCCTGTGCTCTCAAACACACCAGGTTCATTTCACTTAAAGACTATTAAAATCCTAGAAAAATATTACCAACTCATTAACTGGATATTATAATTTCAATGACTTAAAGTTATATAAACTTAAGTGCTCAATGTAATAGATTTCCAAGCTGCTCTCCCTTTTTTCTAACTTGAAGCATTTTGCAAATTAGATTTCTTTTCATTCACATACATGTATTTGGGAAATTGCGTTGCCCCTGCACTTACAGCTGCTAAGGCACTTTTCGCCAAGTCCTGGGGCTGAGGAGGGAACTAGAGAAATCTAAGGCAAAGGGCACATCTTAGGAAGGAATGGAAAACTTTCTCTTTCCCTTCCCTTAGAACACAAAGGACAACCAATTCAAAGTCCAGCTGGCCCCCTCCCTCACTGGATTAATCAAGACTTCTTAAAAAATTTAAGTGTTTATTTTAGAGAGAGAGAGGGAAAGAGAGACAGAGAAACAGCATGAGTGGGAGGGGCAGAGAGAAAGGGAGACACAGAATTTGAAGCAGGCTCCAGGCTCTGAGCTGTCAGCACAGAGCCTGATGCAGGGCCCAAACTCAGACTGCAAGATCATGACTGGAGCTGGAGTTGGACACTTAACTGACTGAGCCACTGAGATTCCCCTAGCAAGGCTTCTTTTAAAGAAACACAACTTTAGGGGCACCTGGGTGGCTCTGTGGTTTCAGCATCTGACTTTTGATTTTGACTCAGGTCATAAACCCATGGTTCATAGGATCAAGCCCTACGTCGGACTCCATGTACTGACAGCATGGAGCCTGCTTGGGATTCCCTCGCAGTCTCTATGCCCCTCCCTGTGTATGCTGTGCACTTGCTCTCTTGCCCAACCCCCTCTTTCTCTCAAAATAAACTTAAAAAGCTTTAAAAATGAAGTCCTTGTGAAAGGATCATACACCAGTTGAGAATTTATTCTTCCTTCTGAACTTGAGTATTCCTAAGAATTTATGTACAATCATGTACAAGAGGCCTAGATTAAAACTTTGGCAAATTCTTAGTCCATCCAAATAAAAAAAAACCCCAGCAGGTGATGCCCAAGGGCAACAATTTTGGGAATAAATGTGTCCTGTAGGGTACAAGATCCCAGAGCTCTTTTCTTAAAGATTCCTGTTATTATGGAAGAGCCTAAGTGAAACATGAATAAAAGAATCTTTGAGATTGGAAACCGGTATACTGGCTAATCTAATGCATGACGCCTCCCATAAATTCAGTGGAAATATGGGAAGTAGTTACAAATAATTAGCAATGAAAGATCAGGGTCTAATATTGCTTGCTGTTTGCATAAACTCACAGGTTTTAACCAAGGCTCTCCCAATTTCTTATATGAAACTACTCACCTAAGAGTAGATTTAGTTTCATATGTAAACTACTATACATGCTCGATTAGGCCTTATTCCAGGATTTCTGAAATGGTCACGTTCATTCTAGGCATGTACTAGGCAGTGCTAGGCAGGCTAGTTCTAGGCAGTTCTAGACAAATCAGCAACGTGTGGCAGATAAGACATCTAGGATGGAGAAGGAGGGGGAGAATGCTTCACAAGTCTCTCCCTCACTGCCTCAACCCCAGAGAAACCTGAAGACTGTCCATTTTATTGATCTGACCATGAATATCACACCAAAAAGTGAGTATTTTAAGTTTTTGCACAATCCAAATCAAACTTACCAAGTATTTGCACAAATTCACTTTTTAAAAAAATTAATATAATTATCTTGAAAGCAGTCTTGTCATTCCTCAAAAGGTTAAACAGAATTACCATATGACCCAGTCATTAGACCCTTTGGTATCTACCCAAGAGAAATGAAAATACATGCCCAAGAATCTGTATCCCTTCAAAGCAGCATTATTCAGTAGTAGCCAAAACGTATGAACAATCTAAATGTCCATCTCCTGGTGAACAGGTAAAATATGGTACACCATACAATGAAATAAAAAGGACTGAATTCTTCATACATACTGCAATACAAATGAACACAGAACACATTATGCGAAAATGAAGGAAGGTCCCAAAGGGCCATATTTCTTTTTCATGATTCTCTTTAATCAAATATCCAGAACAGGCAAATCTACAGAGATATATTAGTGGTCGCCTAGGGCTGGGGAGACAATGGGTTTGGGTTTCTTTTTGGGGTAATGAAAAGGTTCTACAATTGGCTGTGGTAATAACCGCACACCTTGAATTGCTGAAAAACCATTGCATTGGACACATTAAAATAGGTAAGTTGTGTCATATGTAAATTCTCTCAGTGAAACGGTTCCAAAAATCCCTAATTTAGCTAATAGAGGCATACAAGTTTTTGTTTCTTAAATAAGAATTACTTCTTCTGTCTCCTACTTCCCTGCTTCTGGTGGCTTTTTGTGAAGATGCAGGCTTCAGACCTATTATTTCTGAATCAATGTGATCTCACAGTAGTGCATAGTGGAACAGTTCTAGATGCATAGCTTATATCCTCTATGATTGAAATATCAAGGAATACAGAAAATACAGGACTTGCAATCAGGAAACCTAGAGTGGAGACCTGACCCAGCTGTTAACTATTTGGTTAAGCTTGAAACAGTAAACTAATTTCTGTGAGCCTCAGTTTTACTAATTCATACAATTTGACTGAGTAACACAACAATGACCTTACATAGTTTTAGGTCAAAAAAGACAATAGGTTCATTCTTTTATTCAAAGCTATGCTAGGTGCCATAATGGAGGCTTGCGGACCCCTATGGAGGCAGAAAGAAGTCAGCTGTAGATGCTTTGAGAGACAATGGGCAAGTCACCTAATCCAGATTAGGAAGTTAAAGAAGTAATCCCTCAGGAGAGGTAATGTATCATCAGATTTCTGAACAGGGAGGATTTAGGCAGACAAGAAGGCCTGGTTTTGCGATGCGTTCCAAGGAGAAGCCAGGCAGAGGTTCATCAGGGCACCTAGGCAGGGTATACAAGCAATTTTATCAAGTCAGACAGGATTGGAGCACTGGTTCTCAAACTGTGGTCCCTGGACTGTTGTCAGCAACAACAGCTGGAAACTTGTTAGTGATGCAAATTCTCCGTTCACACCATAGACCTACTGAATCAGAGACTGTGGGGATGGCGCTCAGCAATCAGTGTTTGAGTAGCCATCTAAGGGGATTATGATGCCTGGTCAAATTTGAGAAGCACTGGACTACAGCCTTGGGTATTAGTAGGAAAAGAGATGTCTGTATTAGTTGAATATTTATACAGTTTACAAAAGCAGTTTTATACGGAGATTTATAAGCAGTATAAATTATTTACCACTTCAGGCTATTCATTAGAAAATACAGAAAAGGTTAAGGAAAATGTAATCTCTATCTTGATATACATATTGTTAATATTTGTTGAATTATGTATGTTTTTTTGCAATATTGGTACATAATGTATATTCTCCGTATCCGTTTTTTTTTTTTTTTTTAATACCTTGAGCATTTTTCCATGGATTGGGAATTCTATCAACCAGTCCTAAAAACTCATGGAAAATGTTTTTTATGACTGCCAAGTATTTCTTTGGGTGGTTACACCATAATTTAATTTACTATTTATTATTGACGAATATTTAGATTTCAATAACTTTTATAAATAACACAATGAGATACATTTACATAAGTAGTTTTCTTCATCTTTATTTCCAATAATAGATTCCTAGAATTAGATTTGTATGGAATAATTTTCTGTTTATCTGGGTCTCTCCTTCTGGTAAGAGACTCATCTTTTTGGCTACAGGACTGGCTAGTATCCTAGACTGGGCCAATTATTATGCCCATTCCTCAGACTACACATTTTAGTTCAGGGAATGTTATTTGACCTAGGCTGGGCCAAGGACAGTGACTATATGCAGGGAAAGCATGTCCCTTGCCCTCCTGGGAGAATGAAGAAATCAGTCAGCTGTAGGGAGTAAAGAAATTAATCTGAAGAGAGAAGCCGAGACTAGAGGTAGAGAGATGTTTTCCAGCTTACTTTTCCAAAACAAGAATCACTAAAACAATAACAATGCTCCAGTTTTAGCTAGGTTTATTAGTCATAAATAATAAAAAGGGCCTTGAAGTATATGAATGTGATTGTATTAAATCTATATGTAAGCCTGAGAACATTGAGCTCCTATGTAGTATTCAGCCTTCTTATTTGTAAGCATATTATGTTTCTCTAGTTTTTATTTTCTTCTATAGTTTACAATAAAGTTTTGTAATTTACTTCAGAGAGGAGCAACACATTCCTTATAAAGTATATTCTTAGACATATCATTTGTGTGCTTTTTTTGTTAAAATGGCCCCCATATTAGATTTCTACTGCTTCTGTAACTAATTACTACAAACACAGTGGCTTAAAACGATGCAAATTTATTATCTTACCATTCTGAAGGTCAGAAGTCCAAAAGGCATCTCACTGGGCTATAATCAAGATGTTATCAGGGCTGCATTCTTTCCAGAGACTCAAGGGGAGAATCTATCTCCAGCTCCTCCCCACTGACCCACTCATTCCATCTCCAAAGCCAGCAATGGCCAGCTGAGTCCTCCCCCCACAACATCTTCTCTCTGCTTCTGGTCCTTCTGCCTCCTTCTTCCCTGTTTAAGTATTCTTGTGTTTACACTGGGCCCACCTGGGTAATCTTAAGTTCAGCTGGTTAACTGCAACCTTAATTCTCCCTTGCCACGTAACTTATTCACAAATTCTGGGGATTAGAATGTGGACCTCTTTGGGGGACTATTGTGCTTGCTTCACCCTTCATTATATATATAACCTGGCCACTGAGTTTTGTATAAATAAATAAACATATATGTTGTAAAAATATATGTGTGTATATGTAAAATTATATATATTACATAATATATAATTTTACAATATATATAACTTTTCTGCATTCACAGAAAAAGTCCACAAGCAACTGTTTGCTCTTGACACTGTGTCTTGAACATATTGCAATCATACTTTCATTTCACCATTCCACTAGAAACTAAACTTAGATTGTCAATTATCTCTCTTCTACCATATCCAAGATAAATTGATGGTTCTCATCAGGGGGACTTAACTGATATTCACAAAATCTCAATGTCTTGGCACAGTGAAAGTTTATTTCTTGCTCATGTCACAGTCAAATGAAGGCTGGAATAGGGAGACAAAGATATTGTATGACCCAAGCCTTTTCCAAATAATGGTTCCATAGTCCCCTAGAGCCTCCCCAAATCTTCTGAATATGGCTGGTAGATGAGGGAAGAGAAAAGAGAAGAAAAGTATGCAAAGTTTACTTTTTTCTGCAGAGCTAGTGCTGGAAATAATATATAATACACCTTCCACACCCCATTTGGTATAATTCAATCTCATTACCCCCACCTAACTGTTAGACACAATGGAAATTGGATCTAGCTATGTGATCAGGAGGGAAGGAAAATGGGGTTTGGGGAACATATGGCATTGTGTCTGATGTATTACCAAACATGGATGTTTGATGCAGTTACTCTCTCCCTGGACCATCAGTATCTCCCTGAAACTAACCCAGACAACACCTGGGAAGCTCAGCCAGTTCCAGAACCAATATAATTTGCACCAAATTTAGGACATGTGTGATGATTTAATTCTGTACTTAGTTTCTTTTCTCAAACTTGACTTTATCTTATTTTCCATTTATCTTTATTAGTGCTCTGTTCTTTCTTACTGCTGAGTTTTTTTTCACTCCTCTCCTAAGTGTGGTAATGTTTTGGCAACATCCTTTGGAATCCATATTCCATTGTGAATAATTCTTTCCATCCTCACACTCATTAATCCCTTCAAATAATTTTCTCTCTATTTTGATGAAAGGACTTTAATAAGGACATTTGCCTGGGAGCCTGTGAACCCTGTGAAACACTTCCCTTAGTTCATATAAAAAGACCAGTAGGAGGAGTTGGCATTTTCCTTAACAAAAACTCTGCTTGGATATTTCAAGCCCAAGTCCTCAGAGCTTTGCCCCTAATTTCAAAGAACAAAACCTTGCTCTTCCTTTAATGTGTCACATTTCATTTTGTTCAAACTCATGGTTATTATCTGAATGTCTTTTTTGATTATTTTTCTTTACTTTTTACAATATTTGATTCTATCAAAAACTCTTTTTATAACAACGGTTAACACATATCATGTGCCAGTAATAAGCCAAAGTATTAAGTGCCATAGTTAATGCTTCATGACATTGGTACTTTTTACTCTCATTTAACAGAGCAAGAAATAGAGACACAAAAATATTTAAGAAGTTGCCCAAAATCACCAGGATCTTGAAAGAGCAAGATCCCTGATTGAGACCTAGAGCCCACAGATGGAGTCCAGCCCCTGTGGGTTTACTCAGTTTCCCAGTCAATGGTGTGTTCCCATTTGATCAACTGTCTTACATGCTGATTGCTCTGTGTTGGCCCTCATTTGTTCTTCCTCTTGATAGTCATGATTCCTGTCCTTACATACTTTCCTGTGATGGATCTTTTTTTTTTTTAATGTATTTTATAAAATGATAATTTTTTAAAATTAAAAATGAGGTGAGTATTTTTCTATGTATTCTTTCCAAGGTAATTAGGTCCACATATTTTCTTGTCTACTTCTGAATTTGCAGAATCTCTATGGTAAAATTAAAGTTAGAGTTTTATTTTCATGAAGTCATCAATCAGCTGCATTTAAAATTCTGCTCTTTTATTTATTTAGCAAAATTTTGCTAAATAAGATCAAATTCTGGCACTTCACAAATACAAATTTGGCCTATTTTCATTCTATAGATGTATAGCTCTATATCACAATAGGAAGTGATGAGGGTAACTTTTGAGAAAGATTTCAAATTTAAAATATAAGAATAATAATGATATGCATGAGAAGTAAACATGAAAAATTGAAAGGGAATTGAAAACCAATGAATGTATGCTCATATCAGGACAAGTTTACTTAACCGTGAACTTATAGCATGTGTTCTAGCAGGCAATAAGCACAAAACTTGTCTCCTCTCCTTGACAAATCAAATTCTTGTAGTAAACTCTGTAGTCATAAGATTATACACAAGTCATTATAAATCAAGTGGAATAAAACAGGCTATGAGGTAATTTGATCCAGAAAATCTTCTGGCTTTTCTCTGAACCATGTTCAATAAATCCTGGTAATTTTAATTTAGACAACTCATGTGTACAGATGAAAACTCATAAAGATATCTTTTCTAGTATCACTGATGGAGAAAAAGCCCTCATGTTTATTAACAGTAGAATTCCAAAGATTGAGGGTATGTTGAAATTTCCATTAATAAAATATTGTAAAAATGTTTGTTAGACTTCAGTTATAAGGAATGTAGATTACATCCTTATTTGAATACCAATGTTGACCTCAACCCAATGACACTTGTCAACTTTGAAAGTGAAGAGTGTAAAACTGCCTGGATTTCCATGGTGATTTAACTCTGCTGACTCTTTTCAACAATTCTTATTTCTGAGGATTTGTAGTTCAAAGAAAAGCCCCCATTTTAGCCCACTACAAAGTAGCGTATATTGAAATCCATGTGAACTACAAGAAACATTAACCTAGCTTTAGTGGATTTCTTTTGTTTCCTAAATAAACTGCAGCTACATAGCAAATGTTTCCTAAATTTTTATTTTTCATGTCCTAGTTTCCCTGATGTATGATATATATATATATCCAAATACTATTTTAATTTTTTTCAACAAGAGCTATAAGAACACATACAAAATCAAGGGTAAAGTCACTTGTCCAAATGAAGCAAATAAACATAATCTGACACTTAGTCCTGTGACCTATTAATAAAGTATGAAAGCTTGTTCTTTTGTTTCTGAGAGTATTTTTTAATCTAGTCAATGTGTTGGTCACCAGAGTGTGTACTTGTAACATCATCAATAGCACATAAATTTCAATGATTCTTACCCTACCTCTAGCTGTTTTATGTTTGCATAAGTTTATATTAGGTCGCATAATATGTGCATAGATTTTTTAAATGTAACTTCAATTCACCAATGGTTGAAAAAGTATCATGAGATCTTAAGCTTTATTAATTTTGGATCTAAATCTGTTCTGTTGACCGTAACAGGAGCAATGTAATGAAGATATTTTCTGGCATCAGTCATGAAGGTTTGGAATTAGAGGGAGGTGGCTCATTTGGGTAACATACATCCCTTGGGCCTGAGGCTGGTTAATTTAAGACTTATAGCTAATGGGTCTTATCACCTCCTATGACAGAATTGGCTAGAGGCCCAGACCAAAAGCATTTAATTGGATGAATGATTATTAATTCTGAAGATGTTATAAATCAAAGGATTTAAAGAATAGGGCTGTTACTTTCATCACAACTGGCATCTTTGGTAAATTTAATAACTCCTATCCTCCCAACACTGGCAAGCAACCTATATTAATCTTGGGTAGGATTTCAATATGAGAAAAGGTTCAGGCTAATATGATCACCAAGCTCTGTGGTTCAGACTCCCGGCAAGTTAGATGTAACATTATCTGGGAGCCACCAGATGTCGTACATACATTGTTCATTATTGGATTCTCCAAGTGTGTGTGGTAAGCACTGAAAAGAAAAATAGTTTCTGTAGCTGTTAAAAGGTTAAGAGGGTTCTTTCCAGAGCCGTGTTGAATTCGCTTATGAAAGTTACTTCTACCTTTGTATATGTAATTTGAACAAGAGCTTCTGCCTCACTCATGGAAGCATTTTAAATTAAGATTAAACATAATCATTTTGATGATGATTCAATTTGCCTGAACACATTTAAATTTTTTTCCTTTCAAGCTGATTCCTTGCTTATTTGTTATTCATTCAATGTACAGTATCTGAATGAGTGTTTTCTATTTAATCACCACTTGCTAGGTGCTGAAGGTACAGAGCTAAATAAGATTCTCCTTGTCCTCAAGGAGATAGTCTTTGAGTCTAGTCTGGGAGTTAGAGAAATAAACTAATTAGAGCAGAGCTATGTGTAGTTTCAGGTTAGGTTCTCTGGAGGCAGGTACTAAGATGGAGTTTAGGGGACAAGATGTTTATTAGGGATAAACATCTGTGAAAGTAGTGGGCAGGAAACAGGATTGCACAGAGAGAAAAGTCAAACTAATGCAGGTCTGCCAAAGTCTGGCCAACCTAGTGGGACAATCTGCAGTATTGCCCATCGGACTTGTCCCATGTCAGACCAGGTCTATAAATCTCTTTGCTTAGTGGACAGATGTAGGCTGTTGTATGAAGGACATGACCTTGGGTGAGGTGATTCTCTGCAGCTGAGGCAGATTCTGAAGCTGTCAGCTGAAGGCTGTCTGATGAGCACACTCCTTGTAAACCTGGAAACAACTGAGGGGGGTGGGATCTGTTGACCACACACAGGATGCTACAGGATCCCAAAAGGCGGCCAGTTCAGACTTGGGGGGTGGGTCATAGATGGTTTACAGTGATGCCATGATGAATCTTACAAACAATAATGGTAGCAATATGTAAAATTTCTTGAGCAATTACTCTACATCAGGTATAATATTAAATTCTTTACTTGGATTATCTCATTTGATATTTACCACAAAACCAGGAGATAGTTATGTAACTATCATTTTCAGGTTATAGATGAGCATATAACAGTTGAAAGATTAAGTGATTTGCCCAAGGCTACAGAGTTGGATTCAATCCTAGGCTATATGACTTTAAGATTCCTTGAGTATATGGATTGTATTTCAGGTGTCTGGACTAGGTTGCTAATTTGGGGCAGCAGTGCATAAAGACATGAGCCATCTAGCAAAATTCCTGACCTAGAATTTGAATTTAACAAATATATGTTGAGGGAAGTAGAAGAGGAAGTAGGGAGAGAGGGAAGAGGGGATAAAGGAAGGGAGGTAGGAAAAAATAAAATAATATTTAAAGAACTGTAACAAGACAGATATAGTCAGATAATTGAGTCCTAAACCATGTTAAGAAACTCGGAAATCACTACCCTCTAAAATTCAGTGGGTGTTAGTCATGTAGCTCTTGTGTCCTCTGTATGGGAAGATACTCCTCGTGAGATTATTTTCTTCAATTCACCATTTTTTTTAAAGCTGTATATATGATTGATAGTCCTTTGTCGAGTACATATCCACATTATCCTATTATGTTGGGATTGTTTACAGAGGTCTTTATCTTTTACCAGACTATCTGTGGACTTAAGGATCACATGATTCTTGCCTCAAAAAGATTCTCACCATCCCTAGAGTACAATATACTGCCTACAAGATGTGACTTCTTAGGATTTGATGGTCATGCTATTTCGATTCCTATTTTTGTGTCTCTTTCCCAGCTTTCTCCCTTTCTACACATTTTTATGTTCAGCCCATCTTATCTACATCCTGCTATGCTTGTCTCTTGCTCAGCTATCAAGTCCCATGGAAAAGAGTTTGCACCAGACACAAGCCTGATTTCAGTAATATTGGAATAGCTGCATTCTTGCCAAACCTGTCTACCTTAAGCATATAATGTTAAAGGTTATGAAACACTACATTTGATGCAACTTATGATAACTGAGTAGGCCTGTTACTAATGACACTTTGTCTTTTAACCGTAAATAAGGGTTTGAAGATCTTGTAGATATTCTACTCCCTGGCTATATTTTAATTTATGTGGCCTTATTTTAAAGCCCACAATTCATGGTTTCTAGAGTTGAGAACAGTACCGTGGATATATAAAGCCTATAGTTATGGAAAAACTGGTGAAATGGAAGAGTTGGGTGACAATGTATTTGATTTTTTTGGACATGAGTTTGGAAGATATGGTGTATCAAAAAAATCAGTTCTGATGGTGCTGATGGATAGGCCTCTGGAGCCCAAACCTCTGGCATGTTTTAAACTACCAATAGAAGTCCATTTTTTAAAAGTTTACAAGAATCTCTATAAGAGAGAAGCTGGAACCTCTATAATAAGGTAATGCCATAGACTCAATCAAGGTCCTGTAGATGTCTGATTTTTTGCTAAATACTGGTGATCTGGACTGGCACCAGTGTGATGTCCACCAAAGAGGAATTTTACCTGGAATGATTTAGGAAGGAAGATCAAGAATAGTGAGTGCTGGAGTAAACATGTGCTTAGCATCAAATCAAAGGTTAAATGCGGATTAGTAGACAAGCAGTGGTGATCTCCAAGTGGTGACTTGGAGGTGATCAAGTACAGACTTGAAAATAGCATTGGCCAGGACAGGAGGATGAAATGGGATGAAATGTCTAGGACACGGGTAGTTAATGAAGTTAAGGTTTGGGGAGCACTTCCTGTCTAGCTCAGGAAAAGGTTAGCTTACCGATGCATAGGTTAATAGTGGCTGTAGAGGGTGATTATGTTGACACAGGAGGAGGAAATAGAAGGGAGGTATGTGATCTCAGAGGTGTGTGAAACTACTTAATTTTCTGTTTTTATCGAGGGCTAATCTTGAGTATTATATATACTTACACATATATATGTGTATTATATATATATATGTATATATATATAATAGTGACTTTGAAAGTACTTTTATTTTATTGCTGGACAGAATCCTATGTGAAGCATCAATGCAGAAGAGAAATAGAAGCAAGCTGCACTGGTTGAAAGGGAGTGGAAGTTGGGACCAATGTCTTACTCTTTTGCGAGGTTCCTAAGAAGATTCTGTTAGTAGTTTCTACAGGTTTAATAATATTTGAAAGGAGGTAGGGGACTGAAAAAAAATTCCTTGATTCAAAGTGAATTAAAATTATGGGATATTTTTGCGTAGAAATTTTGCATGTGTTATTAAGTATATGGTTATTTTAATATTTAGTCTTTTTAATTTAATTTAATGAACTTAATATGTATTAGGTCATTTACAGAATAATATATAGGTTGAAATAATTTTAAATGTAGACTGCCTGGGATTTTGTTCCCATTTCACCACTTACTCTGGATAAATTCCTTATATTTTCTGTGCCTCAGTTTCCTCACTGACAACTACCTCATAGGTACTATTATGAGGATTAAATTATTAAAACAGTTACATAAAAAACACTGGCATATGGTATCCAGCATATAGTAGATGTTACATAAATCTTTTCTCTTATTTTGTCATTATTAATTTTATTTCCTGTATCTGGCATTTGTAAGCATATTGGAAACTTCTTCAAGCAAGAAGCATTATTTATGTCTCTTTTTATCTTGAGTAATGAAAATAATTTTTGTATGTAGTAGATGTTCAGGAAAGTGATTAATTTAGTCAACCAGATATTAGCTGAGCACCTTCTAGGATACAAAGGCACTCTTAGGATTGGAAAGCATAAAGATAATAGAAGAAGAATCTTGAGAAACTTGCAGTCTAATGACTCTAAATGAAGTAAAATATAACATAATAATTAACATAATTACATATAATTAATTTAGTGTAAATTCATGTAATAAAAGAGCTCTAATAAGGGTGTGTAGAAACATTTTAAGAACGTTTTGAAAGAACAGACAATGAGTTGAACTTTTTCGTTTGGGAGTTTTGAGTTAAATTTTGTAGAATGCATTGGAGTTTGCTAGCTCTGAAAATGTAAAAAGACTTTTTCCCCAACAAGTAAGTGTATGTAAAGGCACAGAGCCAAAAAGGAAATGGCTGGAAAATGGCAAGGCCTTTAGAGACTGAAAGAGGGAGAAGAAGTTGAGTCAGATACAAAGGTCAGTAGGCATCTGAACACAGAAATCCAAGGATGCCATTCTAAGATTTAGGACATAACCTATAGGAACTGACTAACTGTACAGGCCAATCTGCATAAATATTTGTGGATACTGATGATTTCTATTCTGGATTGAACAACTCAGTCAAGCTCCCTTTGGGGCTTTTGGATATTTATACATTTAGTTCTATGAAAACTAAAAATGAAGGACTTTGCTCTTTAGTGGCTCCAACTAAGAGTCGTGAAAGGTCACTACAAATAACTGAGAGATTGTATGTTTTGAACTATTCACTCTTTCAGGTTTTAATTTTGAAATCCTGCATTTCTGTACAGAAATTAGATTTTACGTTTTATATAGTAAAATGTCAGGAACATAATCGTGGGAAGTTGTCACTTGGACAGAAACCACAAGTTCATAGTCTACTATAATTTCATAGTAGGAAGAACGAGAGCTGAACTTGGCCATAACACATTCTTCCTCTAGATTTGGGAGGATGAGAACCATCAAAGTACACAAGGTGGCCTGCATGAGATTTTGTTGATTTAGCTGAATTTTAGCCTTTCTTTTCATATTTTATTTATCTGAAACACTAGTTTAAATATTTACTGTTTCATTAGGATTTTATGACCCGAGATTTTTAGAATAATTAGCCCATAGTAAAAATTCAATAAGTTATTATTGTGTAAGTGAATAAAGCAGTTGGGATTTTCATGCCAACTAATTAATATAGAATCCATGACAAAGAATAACTTACTGATTACATATAGAAGTGGGAAAATCCAGCAAATCTCTATCCCTTCATGTTGTAATGATAGTGGAAAAGGAAATATTCCATTTAAAGCTCACCACTAAAGCTTTTTCCCATCCTTCTTGCTGTTTTCTTTTTTTTTTTTAATGTTTATTTATTTTTGAAAGAGAGGCAGGGAGAGACAGAGTGCAAGAGGAAGAGGGGGAGAGAGAGAAAGAGAGAGAGAGAGACAGAATCTGAAGCAGGCTTCAGGCTCTGAGCTGTCAGCACAGAGCCTGATGCAGGAATTGAACCCATGAGCTGTGAGAACATGACCTGAGCTGAAGTTGGATTTTTAATGGACTGAGCCATCCAGGTGCCCCCTTCTTGCTGTTTTCAACACTAATGACCTCACAGCCTTACTCATGCTCCCAGGTTCTACGAATGGATTCCTTTCTCAGAGTTGACCTTTAACAGGCAACATGTCTTTTTTTTCTCAAAGGAAAGGAAGAGAGAAAGCAAAACAAAATGAGAACCTCTGTTTACTTTGTCAGGGCACCAACATTTTCCAAGTAGCAATATTAACATATGTTGAAAAGTGCATGCTTTTCAGAATTAGATCTGGGTTCAAAATTAAGCTCTGATTCTTTAAAAAAAAATTTTTAATGTTTTATTTATTTCTGAGAGAGAGAGAGAGAGATAGTATGAGCAGGGGAGGGTCAGAGAGAGAGGGAGACCCAGAATCTGAAACAGGCTCCAGGCTCTGAGTTAGCTGTCAGCACGGAGCCCAACATGGGGCTCGAACCCATGAACCATGAGATCATGACCTGAGCCGAAGTCAGATGCCCAACCGACTGAGCCACCCAGGCACCCCACTCTGATTATTGCCTAGGTCAATTTGCTCTCTCAATAAAGAATAATAAAATTGACACTACAAGGCTATTTCAAAGACTAAAGAGGAGATGGATGTGGTCACATGTAGCAAATGGAGCAATGTATGTGACAAATAGAAGGAATCTGATACACCTTGGGTATCCAGCCCACTGTCAATCATGCCTCCTGACTTCTGGAAGCAACTTTCTTTCTAGAGATCTAAAATAGAAAACTTGCCTAGAAATGGTTGTTGTAAGTAATAGTCTACTGAATTCTTTGTGATTGGTTGCATTGAGTGGGAAGGTAGATCTTTTCAGTGGAAGAAGCATTCTTTCCAATGATTTTGTGGTTGTGATAACCCTACTGACTCCACTCATCTACCACAGAGGTGACCACGGTGGTCATGAACCCCAACGAGACTATTCCTTCCTCCAGCCAAAGATACTAGGTAAGGAATGAACATATGGCATGTGATCTCCATCAGGATAATGCTTTAGTTTTTCAACATAAATGTTAGTGAAACTATCTCTTTTCATTGGGCTTAGTAAGTTGGCAGGATATGAGTCAGGGGTGAGTCAGCTATCTTGTGTATGACATGAACTGTCTGAAGAAGGAAAGATTGAGAAAGAGAGAGATTCTTATGGTATTTGTTGAATATCTAAGTACAGATATATCAGAAGCCCTATTTATCCCTATTCTTCACTTTATTCATAAACTGAGATGGACTTCTCTTATTTGCAATGAAAAGAATTCTGAAAATACACATTTTGGCTTCTAGAAGAAGTTATTTTGATTATATAGACAAAAATATTTATCGTCCCTTCAACCCATTTATAATTTTCTAAAAACAATTGTATTTTGTGAAGGATATATACAAAAATATATGATATTTTTCTATTTTTTAAGGTCCCTAGTATTAATAGCAAAACGGATTTGTGGGATCAGACTTGCTTAAATGAAGGGAAGTGTATTAATATTGAAGAATATTGGCTAGTTCTCATATTCAAATACAACTCAGAAGCAGAAGAGGCCATTTGGATGAAGAATCCCCCCAAAAGTCAACACCAGCACCAAAAGCAAAATCATAGACATGCTGAGAATACTCAAAGGTGTTAATCAGGGCAAGTGCTTGACTAAGCTGCTGGCTACAAGCCCCTGACAGCTTCTCTAGAATCTCTGAAGTGTCTGCAGGGTGGTACTCTACACCTCACCACTCTCTGGTGACAAGGGAGTTCATGCAATTAAGGTCAAGGTATTAAAGGGAGTAAAATTTAAAAAAGAAAAACAAGAAAGAAAAAGACAGACTACAATGATATACAAGAATAAACATTTGTTTCCCCAAAAACAGAAAACCCAGAAACCTAGTCTTCTTGGAGACCCACTCTCAGTAACATCTTACTAGTTAATCATCCAGTGTTCCTTTATTCAACAGATATTTATTGAGTTCCCAATAAGTGCTAGTTAGTTCTAAATGCTGAGGATACAGCATCTTATAAAATAGAAAGAAGCCCCTATCTTCATGGAGATTATATTCCAGGGGACAGACAATTTAAAATGAAAATAAGTGAAATGATCAAAGTGCTGGATGGTGCTAAGTGCTATGGAGAGGCTCACACTGAGTGGATTCAGCGAGATGGGAAGAGCCAGTCCCCAGGAAGAAGCATGGGTGGCATGCTGAGAAAACAACAAAGAAGCCAACATGACTTGTGAGGAGTGAAGACAGGAACGGTAAAGGAAGGAAGTGAGGTCAGAGAAGTAGCAGGAAGCAGATCTTATAGAACCTTGGGGCCAGTCTAAGGAATGGGCTTTTATCCCACACAGAAGGGAAGCCATTTAAGGATTTTGAGCAAAGGGGGCAGATGATGTGAAAATTTGAAAAGATCCTTCCTGCTGTGTTAAAAGGCTATGAGTTTGGGAGGGAAGGGAAGAATCAGGGAAATTACTCAAGACACCATTGTGATAGTTCAGGTAAGACCTGATGATAGTTCGATCTGGGGAGAGGTGGAGGTGGAGAGAAATGTTCAGGTTCTGGCTAACATTTGAGGGTAGACTCAACAGATATCAGTTGACTACTCTAAAAAACACCTAATGATGATATTGTTAAGGTCATACATACATACATACATATACATATATGTGTGTACATATATTTGTACATATATATAAATATCTACATATTACTATTGAAAATAACTAAAGTATACAAAAGGAGTATAATGAGTTTACAATTTTTCTCCATATCAAACATGTAAGGAATCTTTTATCATATGCAAGAACTTCATGAACCAGAGCTTGAAAAAGAAAACTGGTCCAAGCTGAAGAGATATCTGAGAGAATCTGAGAAGTAGAGCCCTATCCCTTACTTTGCCTCTTGTGTAATTCATTTGTAGAATCATTGAAATTACACAATTTGTACTTTGTAACTTGTACATGTATATATGTTTCATAACTATTAGAACAATAGAAATGCTGCACAAAACGAAATCTATTGTTTTTATTGCATTTCTCAATATGTGCACATTCTACCAACATTCTCTCTTATGCATATTGATAAGTAAGGAAGAAGGAAAAGAGAAAGGACTATGTGCTGTCTTATGTTTCTCTTTCCTTTAATGTCAATATTTTTAGCATAAATGGTCAGCCAATACAGAGAAACAGTGCATCTAAGAAGATATATGATAAGATTTCTTGGTCATTCGTGTTTCTTAGAATGTCATTGGTTTCTTTCTGCATCTGAAGCAAATTCAGGAATTGAAGGTGAGGCTTCTAAGTTCTGTCAGTGTCCTCATTTACTCAGAAGTAGATAACAGGCTGAACTCCCTCACAATGTAGGATTTCTAGGTTCACAGGTCACTGAGAATGCTACACAGAAATGAAGTGGCAAGAAATGGCAGCATGCATATCACACATATCTCCTCTGCTCACACATATGCTCCATTTTCCCACTGGTCTTCACCTAAAATAGATACCTTCAAGGGTTATTAAGAATTTCAAGGCAGCAACAATGGAGCATTCAGTAAAGCATGGAGTGACCATACAGGCTGCACACTTATGAATCCAGTCCTGTCTCTATCTTACATTTCATGAAAGCCCCCCACCCCTTTCTTTTATTTATTTATTTATTTTAAATACTTTATTGTCAAGTTGGTTTTCATATAACACCCAGTGCTCATCCCCACAAGTGCCCAACTCCATGCATATCACCCTCCTTCCCCTCTCCCCTACCCCCATCAGCCCTCAGTTTGTTTTCGGCATTCAAGAGTCTCTCATGGTTTGTCTCCCTCCTTCTCTCCCACTATTTTTACCCTTCTCCTCCTCCATGGTCCTCCATTAAGTTTCACCTAATACTCCTATACATGAAAACATATGATATCTGTCCTTCTCTGCCTAACTTAATTCGCTCAGCACAACACCCTCAAGTTCTGTCCATGTTGCTACACATGGCCATATTTCATTCTTTCTCATTGCCATGTAGTACTCCATTGCATAGATGAACCACATCTTCTTGATCCATTTGTCAGTTGATTGACACTTAGGGTCTTTCTATGTTGTTCTTTCCATTGTTCAACAATGTTGGCTATTGTTGAGAGTGCTGCTATGAACATTGGGGTACATGTGCCCCTATGCATCAACACTCCTGTATCCCTTGGGTAAATTCCTAGCAGTGCTATTGCTGGGTCATAGGGGAGTTCTACTGTTAATTTTTTGAGGAATCTCCACACTGTTTTCCAGAGGGGCTGCACCAGTTTACATTCCCACCGACAGTGTAAGAGGGTGTCCATTTCTCCACATCCTTGCCAACATCTAGAGTCCTCTGATTTGCTCATTTTAGCCACTCTGACAAGTGTGAGGTGGTATCTCAGTGTGGTTTTCATTTGTACTTCCCTGATGAGGAGGGATGCTGAGCATCGTTTCATGTGTCTTCTGGCCATCTGGATGTCCTTTTTGGAGAAGTGTCTGTTCATGTCTTCTGCTCATTTCTTCACTGGATTGTTTGTTTTTTGGGTGTGGAGTTTGGTGAGTTCCTTGTAGATTTTGGATACTAGCCCTTTATCTGATGTCATTTGGAACTATCTTTTCCCATTCAGTCGTTTGCCTATTAGTTTCATGGATTTTTTCCTTTGCCGTGCAGAAGCTTTTAATCTTCATGAGGTCCCAGTAGTTCATTTTTGCTCTTTATTCCCTTGCCTTTGGAGATGTGTCAAGTAAGAAATTGCTGCAGTTGAGGTCAAGGAGGCTGTTTCCTGCTTTCTCCTCTAGGGTTTTGATGGTTTCCTGTCTCACATTCATCCTTTATCCATTTTGAGTTTATTTTTGTGTATGGTGTGAGAAAATGATCTAGCCAAAGCAATCTACACATTCAATGCAATCCCAATCAAAATTGCACCAGCATTCCTCTCAAAACTAGAACAAACTATCCTAAAATTTGTATGGAACCACAAAAGACCAAATAGCCAAAGTAATATTGAAGAATAAAACCAAAATGAGAGGCGTGATCATTCCTGACTTTAGCCTCTACTACAAAGCTGTCATCATCAAGACAGTATGGTATTGGCACAAAAACAGACACATAGACCAATGGAATAGAGAACTCAGAATTGGACCCAAAAATGTACAGCCAACTAATCTTTGACAAAGCAGGAAAAAGTATCCAATGGAAAAAAGACAGCCTCTTTAACAGATGGTGCTGGGAGAACTGGACAGCAACATGCAGAAGAATGAAACTAGATCATTTCCCAACCCCTTTCTTTTAAAATTCAAGATGAAAATTCCCAGATTCACATGTAGGCCCATCGTGTTAACCAAAAAGTTTTTCCCTAATTTTCTATCTTCTCTCCCTCTTTGATTTTTGTTTTCCTCACTCTTGAATTTTCCCTAGCAACTCCCAAATCTTTTCAGTCTTTCCTTAAATTGTGTAGTGCTATCCCCATTCCCACACAGCAAACTCTCCAAGTCAGAACCCAGGCACTGAAGGAGAATTTACCTAGCGGGGATTTGGCTGTCAGATGTTATAAGCTGTCTTCACCTCATTATCTCATTACTTCTGTACATACATGTGGGTTTTTTTCACTTTTAAACATTTTTGAAAACTTGATACAACTTAAAATCAGTGTAGACATTTTTTGCAACAGTTTCTGGTAAATTAAAACTTGAGGAGCGAAATGTATAACCTAAGATCTATTTCAAAATATTCTGTGGCCGTTCGAAGAACTAATTAAAAAAGAACATGTGGTATCCACTCTCTGCTCTTGAATAGTTCACATACAACTTTAGGACAATTCCCTTATGACAATTACAAGTATTCACACAACGTATGCCTCTTCCACCACTCTGTCCATATTGTGAGGGCACACACTGTGTCATATGCAGGTGACTACCACCACTGTCACCTGTAGGGATAATTTTAGGTTCCTAATAGAGGTTATTCAGCACTTGTATACTGAGAGAATGAAGAACTGCTTCTTATTTCTGGGGTTATAATTTTAGTTGAGTTTTCAAAAATACTTTGTATTTCTTTTTAAAATTTTTAATGATTATTTATTTTTGAGAGAGAGAGAGAGAGAGAGAGGGAGAGAGAGAGAGAGAAACAAGTAGGGGAGGGGCAGAGAGAAAGGGAGATACAGAATCCAAAGCAGGCTCCAGGCTCTGAGCTGTCAGCACAGAGCACGATGTAGGGCTCTAACCCACGAACCATGCGATCATGACCCGAGCTGAGGTCAGAGAGTTAACCAACTGAGCCACCCAGGCACCCCTCAAAAGTACATTTTAATATTTTTAAGACATTATTAATTGCTCTAATACGTTTGGATGATTTATGTGGAAAACTGCATGTAGGAATTTATATGGTTAAAGAATTCACAGACATAAGCATTTTGTTTTGTTTTTACATACATCTTTAGTCTCTTAAATCTCTGAAGGCAAATTTTTCCAACACTACCAATAGATAAGGGGTTGACGGCTTGTACAGCAAATTACTCTCGCCATGCTACTCTATTCCTCCTTTCTGGACTCTGCTCAGTGTGTCTCCACTTGTGTGGAGTGTGTCTCCATTTGCAGGTGTATTTTCTTCTAATTTCCAAGGCCAGTGCCCAGCGACAAAGAACTAAGTGGATTCAGAAGTGGACTATATAGTTCTACCACCACCTACTGCTCATATTTGCCTTATGGTATTTCAGAATCTTTGAGTTGGGAGCAAACTTGAAGATCATCTACCCTGACTATTTTCTTAAATGCCGGGATCTAGTGGCTATTACCTCTGACAAGTTTACAAAAATTCATCTTGAAGTTCCAGGCTCTGACCCAAGATTCAAAAGTGTGTGCCCTGGAGTAGGAAAGAATGTGTTCCTGTTTTACACTCAGAATGCCACTTTAAGGTGGCATTTTTCAATCATCACTATAAGCTACATGACTTTTGATTCCATAAGACCTCAGCTTTCAGAGTATATTACTTTGTAAGCCATAGTTTGTAGGAATTTGAAGAACTTTCTTGTTTCTGGAATTTACTTGACTCTAAATGGCAAACATTATAATTCTTAATATAACTATGAATTTCTTTTATTTATAAATAGGCTTCCTTGACTAAGGAGAAGGAATGCGAGATGAAAATCCTCCATTAAATCATTATTTAATCAGTCTTTGAGGGCCTATTGGTACTAGGAACTTTTTCTAGGTCCTGGGAAAAAAAGTGATGCTCTCAAAGCCATGGCTCCTGGATTCAGAAAGCTTTAATATTGAGGGTAAAAGATAATTACACAAGTAATCCTGAAGGACTTTGAAGAGTGTTTTGATGTGAAGAATGCTATGAGTGTGTATATATTAGAAACACCTAGCTGGCCAGTTTTCCTGGACAACAAATATTTAATCAGATACCTGGTGAAGTAGGAGTTATCAAGATACAAGGATAAGGAAGTAAAATCAATATGGCTGGTGTGTGATTAAAAAGGAATGTCACATTAGACTGGAGAGGTGGCCATGGGCCAGATTGTGGAGGGTCTTATAAATCCAGCGACGGATGTGACACTCAGTGCTTAGGGAAGTGGGAGCTACTGAAGATTTTTAAGCAAGAAATTACAGAGACCAGCTGCACAGAACAATACATGGAGACAGTGGTGTGCTTGAGTCAGCTCACATTGGCACAGGAGAGCTGATTGCTAAATAAATATTCAGGAATCTTGCTAAGTGGTTGTTAAACTGTCGTAGCTTGCAGTAAGACATGGTGGGAGAATTTACATGCTGGAAATTGGCAAACTTACTTCCAAAGCAAGTAAGGTTTTGTTTTTGTTGTTGGTATTGTTGCTGTTGTTGGAAAGCTGTTTTACCGACATATCCTTCGATAAATATAAGCAAGAGTTGAGACCAGGAGAAACAGAATGGCCTGGCCCCGGGTGGTAGCAAGAGAAATGAAAAATATGTGGTTACCTCTGAGACGTATTTAGGTCTGATCTCTGTGAAAGAGACGTGGAGACAGAAGAAAGGCATAGCAGGCACCAGGCTCATTTCTGACTTGTCAGTGGACTTCTAACTTGACACCCTTCAAGTAGCTCCAGTTTGAAAGCAAAGGTCAAACTCTTTGGACATTCCATTCTACAGTCAGACATACCCTTTGTTTCTTAAGAAGATGTATATTAAAAATATTGCCATAGGTTCTCATGAATAAATTAAATTAATAGCACTACACTTCAATTTTGATAATACTATCAGTAATATTTAAAAAAAATAAAAGCCTGTTTTTATCCAGAGACTCATTTTCCTCATCTGGCATTTATTGCCGATGTCCTCCAAGCCCTCTCAAAGACGATGTGAATGCCAAATGTGGAAGGCAAGTTGGACATTAAACTATACGTCCTCACGTGATTCTGCTAAGACGACTTTTCTCCAGGGTAATGCTGAAGCAGATGTTATGATTCTGTGAAAGTTTTATTTGTAATTTTATGAGATTAGCACACACAAAAAATCCATATGGTATGTTCTCTTTGGTTTTCAACAAGAATTATATATAATATGGAGAGGTAAGAAGCAGAAGAGAAAATGTTATTTTTTTTGGCCAATTCAGTTGCTAAGCAGAAACATTATTTGTTCCTGGCTGGAAAGTAGCACATTTTAAATGTGGATCAGAATATTTAGTTTTTTCTTGTTGTGTCAGATTGTAGGGGTTGAATCTCTTCACCAATAGTTACCCTTTCTGTGACTGAAAAGCCATATCCTGTCATTTTTATGCTCCAAAGATGATTCTGTTTAGACAGAGGAAAGTGTCAGGAATGAAGCTTTCTGACAGCAGGGTGAAACTCTCTCACATTTAAAGAATTCTCACCAGAGGTGTCTGTAATCTCTCTCCTATTTTCCCTTCCTCCTAAAACCTGTTTGAAGATAAAGCAGAGTGTAACCTGTGCCCTGTCAACTTCCTGCAGAGTGTTAACTCAAAAACCGCCATCAGTCACAGACTGCATCATTTAACAAGTTCCTGGCGATCAGGAATGAGTTCCAGATCACTTTCCATTGGACTGGTTGTCTATTGCCTGAGGCCACGGGAGCTATTCATTAAATCTTCAGAAGGCGGCCTCTAGCTTCATGCTTAAAGAATCTTGAAATGAGGCACAAGGTGATTCCTTGTCAGTAAATCATCTCACCTCTGCAAAGCCAGGAAGATGAGAAATGGCTTATGAGAGTTTGATAGCTTTAAAAACATAGGGTGTGAGGACACCCTTGATACCCAAGGTGTGTTGCTATTGCCGTTAGCAGCCATAATTTTACTTTTAAGATGTAAGAATATGTCCAGTTCATTAAATATTTTTTTGCTAATTAAGAAAAATTTCTCTCATCATTACATCCAGGTGTTGAGGCTATACTGGCAAACAAAACAGATAAATTCCTTGTTCTTATGGAGCTTACATTTTAGGAATAAATGATTGAAATCATGAATGAATGATGTGCTATCTGCTCAAAGGCAGAAGGTTGAACCAATTTTTCATGGAAGATTCCTTCCAACTTAAAAAAAACAACAACCTTTTATTTTGAAATAATTATAGCCTTAAAAAGAGTTACAGAGAGGATAGGGAGAGTTCTCTTATTCCCTTAAGGTCAACATCTTATGTCTTGCATGGTAAGATCGAAACTAAGGTATTAACACTGGTCCTATTTACCATGCTGTAGATTTTATTTGTATTTCCTCAGCTTTCCTTGTGTCTTTTTTTGTTCCAGTGTCTCAGCCTCGATGTCACATTGCAATGTTGCACCCCTGTCTGATGTTGTTTTTAAGTTTTTATTTATTTATTTACTTATTTTGAGAGCAACAGAGACAGTGTGAGTGGGGAAGGGGCAGACAGAGAAAGAGAGAGAGAGAGAGAGAGAGAGAGAGAGAGAGAATCCCAAGCAGGCTTCATGCTGTCAGTGCAGAGCCCATTGCAGGGCTGGAAACCATGAACCGTGAGCTCGTAACCTGAACCAAAATCAAGAGTCTGTTGTTGCTTAACTGACTGAGCCACCCAGGTGCCCCTGCCTGATGTTTTCTTTAATGATAGACTGTGGAGATAGATTTTTGGAAAAGAATACATAGAGATGTGTTGTTCTCATCTTCTGAGAGTGTTCATGATATCAGTGTTTTATCATAAGTGGTATTAACCTTGTTCATGTGGCTAAGGTAGTGCCTGCCAGGTTTTACTACTGTAAAGTTACTATTTTTTACTTTCCAAACTCTGTTCTTTGGAACTGAATCACTAAGTGCAGCCTACACTCAAGGGAAAGAGGAATTAGTTCCACCTCCTAGAGAGGAGTATCAAAGAGTTTGTGGATGTACATTAATACTATGCCAGTAATAGATAATTATGTGGAGGGATGTACTATGAGACTATGCAGATTTCCAGTTTCTCTTTAATTTAATATTCGTCCATGACTCTTGCTTGTAGCAGTCTTTACTGTGGTTTTCCAATTGTGATTTCCTTCTACTTCCCTCATTCATCCAACTTTTATTAATCAAATTCTTCTGTGAGGAAGAGCTGTCCTTCCTCCCCAGTATTTCATTCCATCATTTATCTGTACCATTATAGACTCATGAATATGTATGCTATTCCTTGGATTATAATGCAATCCTATTGTTGTTTCTTGTTCAAATTTTTCTGGCCAATTCATTTTTTGTTGAACGCTTTGCTGTTTGCAAATGAGAGTTGGTATTCTTATTTCTCTCCTGGATGACACAGTGGAATTGCCTTCTGTGAGAAGCAACTTTGTGTGAATGTTTATGTGATTTGTCAGCATTAGAAAGAAAGTGCTAGGAAAGAAGTTGTCTGTATTAACTTTGAGAATATTCACACACATGTTTAAAAAAATCAACTGCACTTTGGTGAGTAGAAGTAATAGCCATAGCATGGAACAACAATGAAAACATACATACAGAATCTTGGGTTTATTTCTGCATTATTAAGAATAATCATGCATTCATTCGGAATGAGATACCACGCTTTGATTGCATTTGTGAACCTTTGACAGTGTTGTCCGAGCTAAGTAAGGTGCCCTGTAGGGGAAGCTCGGTGATCGGAACTTACTGAGTTTCATCTGTATATTCTGCCTTGTTCATTTTCACATGGAGAAAATAACAACATATGTGTTTGTTGACTAAAGACACAATTCCTGCACTGAAGAATTGTGTTTGGCAGTGTGGTGAGATGGAAAAAAAATGAAGCGAGTAATTCAGAGCACAATATTATGTCTACGTAAATTTACATTTTATGGATCAGAGAGTAAGGGATGCTCCTAATGAAAGACCTTACTTTTGCTTTCCTTAGTGTGATTAAGCTTTAGGAAATTTAATTGGGCTTATATTGAAAGCTATATGGTTTTCAGATATAGTTTATCAGTGGGGCCATTCAGAAATATTCAAAGTGACAAACTTAAATTTGAGACTACCATACAAGTAATATTCCTTCAAGACAATTTCTGGTGAAAGGATTTAGGTCAGTGTCAAATATACTTTTCTTACTGGATCACCAGGTTTTTTTGGTCTTTATAGTTTGGTATCTTGAGATCCACTGGTCAAGGTCTGTATTTTCAGGAACATTTGACCTTCAGTGAAGGATTGCAAGTGATTATTAATTCAGAGCAAATATTATATATAGATAAATTTATGTTTTATGGAACAGAGAGTAAGGGTTGTTTTTTAGACTGAGAGTAAGATGTCTGTTGAGATGTAGGAACTCAGAAAGAATTGGCTCTTAAAAACAGAGTTCAGGCAGCTGTCCCTACATCCATGTGTATATTTGATGAACTCAAGCTTGTGGAGTAGAAGGAATAATATATGGGAGTTTCTCTACCAGGACCTTTGAGAACATACTTCCCCCACATCTAACAATATATATTAGAGTATAATATAATATGGTATAATAAATTTCATTTTATCAACAATAATGTCTGGGCCAGCAATGATTGTATTTTAGAACAGAGCACCATAAAGATAACCATCAGAATTGCAGCAAATGTTGATAAGATTAGAAAAAAATGCTATGAGGAAACTGCTTTCTAGAAGTCATTGTTGGAAAGGAGGGATTAAAATAACTTACATAAAATTATATCTTTTTTTAAAGGGTGAGTTGTTTTTCTTTTTTTCTTAATTTTTTTTCTTTTTACTGTTTATTCATTTTTGAGAGAGAGACAGAGACAGAGACAGAGCATGAATGAGGGAAGGAGAGGAGAGAGAGGAAGACACAGAATCGGAAGCGGGCTCCAGGCTCTGAGCTGTAGGCACAGAGCCGGATGCGGTGGGATCACACAAACCACAAGATCATGACCTGAGCTGAAGTTGGACCTTTAATTCACTGAGCCACCCAGGCACCCCTGAATGGTTTTTCTTTTGCTGTGTATTTAGATTTAATTTCCCTCACACTCTTCAGTCAAAATGTAACAATCTGAATACTGTTACTGGTGGATTATTTCACCAATCCCATCTCCTCACCTCCCTGACAATACTTATTTTTTAATTCAAGCAATTTCATTTTCTATGTAAATAAACTTAATTTTGGGCTATCATCATGATCATGATCTTCATCATCATCGTCATCATCATCAGCCTACTGTCACTGGCTGTTCTTGTCCAGAATAATAATGGGTAAGAAAAGAAATGATAGAGGATTTTTGGTTTTTAAACTGCCAGGCTTACTTAGATGATAGATATTTTGGATAAGGAACCACATGGTGTTTCTCATTTCTCTACTTTTGAAATTCCTTCTCATCTCCATTTCAATACAAGAAATATCTTCTGGGCCTGGTGATCATTTAAAAAACATAGAAAAGCCAAAACAAATATACACAGAAAATTCTACCAATAACAATGAGGGAATTACTATTAACAGCCCTTTTTTCTTCATTACAAAAGCTGGTTTGGGAGGTCTGGCTCTTAAGAAGTCTGCTTATCTAATGAAGTAGCTCTACATAAATTGAGACTTAACATTACCCAGAAATTTGGCTAAGTTTCATAACTGACACACATCTTATTACTCTTAGATGAAATTTCAAGGACGCAGACATTTGCCTGTTTCTGATCACGTAGCCTTAACTGTATATAGTCACATTTAGATTAGAGAAGTTTAAATTACAAATCTTATGTACAATGTGAGTGTCACTATGATAAGAGCATGGAACACATTTAAAAATAAAGATTACGAGTCTTACAAAAGAGATTCAGGAAAAAAACATTTTTCTACAGAGTGAGTTATGTAAGGGAAGCTTCTCTTGATGAGAATCACTGCTACATTAAAAAATCAATATTATTTTTCTTGTAGTGGTAAAATAAACATTCATCAACAATTTAACATCATGGTCAGAGAATCTGCTTACTATTCCATCTAAAACTCCCCATGTAACATTATTTAATTGGCCTTTTAGAAGTTTTAAAATGGATCATTTTTAAGAAAATTAAATGTCTATGACAATGGAAAAATAAAAATAATGTGTGTATTAAGTTTTTAGTTTTGAAGTCTGATGATATGTACTTTCTTGGTCAAATTAACATTAATATATGACAATTAATTCTAGTGTCCTCCCTCCAAAAGAATGAGTAAAAACTTTACCCTTTTCAAGGACAGCTAAGAGTTTGTAAAGAATTAAATGGTAAGAAAGCCTCAAAGATAGGTTTCAGTTTGTAACTACTTCATGGTTAGCATAATGGACTGTGGCACTGGGTGTTATGAAATGTTCAATCGATAAATGTGAAACAGCCAATGCGGGGGGTGGGGGAGACATAGACTAATAAAAATGCCTATGTTAACTTTACACCCTTAAGAATGGACCAGCCATCTTTGCCAAAGTGAAGATGCTTGTCTAAAACGTTTCATGGGTTCCCTGAAACTTTTTTTTTTTAACCTGCTACTGCCATTACACCCAGGTCCACAACACTTATGCCTGGAATTACCGGCTTCCTCAGTGCTCTCCCTTCTTCCGGTTTTGTTTCCTTTCCATTATATACTGCGTACCTATCCCAGACAAATTTCAGTCTTGTTCTTATCAGGCCATTTTCTTACTCACAGATATTCAATGGTTCCCTACCTGCACCCTTTTTTTATTGGGTAGTATCCAATAAAAAGTTACCATTAGCTTTTAAAAGCTTTACATAATAATTAAGTATAACATGGCCTTTGAAATTAAAGCTGACCCTGCTGTGTTCCACATTTTTCCTCCACTAGTATAGGCTGTTCCCTGCCCCTTGAAAGAGACATACTTGTTATTTCTGTAACATTTCTTATTAGCATTTTTGTTCCTCTCCTCAATTTGTATTACCTTTAATTCCAGGTATCTTTCCATTTACCTTTATTTCTAGGTCCCATTCAACTCCTACCTCCTTTCTGATAAAATCATGTGGCAGCCACCCAGGCGCTCGTCACATTAAATCATTCTCTCACCTTTCATTTCATGGTGCTTTTGGGCATCTGTTACACTTTTCTAATGCACTACAGTTAACCTCTATTGCTGTCATTTCGCTATTTTTGTTTTCAGAGTCTTTTTTAAAATTTTTTAAAATGTTTTTATTTATTTCTGAGAGGGAGACAGCGTGAGGAGGGGAGGGTCAGAGAGAGAGGGAGACACAGAATCTGAAACAGGCTCCAGGCTCTGAGCTAGCCATCAACACAGAGCCTGGCGTTGGGCTCGAACCCACGAACCGCGTGACCATGAACTGAGCCGAAGTTGAACACTTAACTGACTGCGCCACCCAGGCGCTCCCTGTTTTCAGAGTCTTTAGTGTAGACCCTGAATATTTTAGCTTTTGGAATACCATGCGTAGAACAATACCATGTGTATTGATTTTGGAAGAGATAGCCCTAAAATACAAATTATTATTTTTAAAAATATTTTTATTTATTTCTAGGAGAGAGAGAGAGAGAGAGCGTGAGCAGGGGAGGGTCAGAGAGAGAGGGAGATACAGACTCTGAAATAGGCTCCAGGATCCGAGCTGGCAGTCAGCACAGAGCACGACGCGGGGCTCAAACCCACAAACCACGAGATCATGACCTAAGCGAAAGTCGGACACTTAACTGACTAAGCCACCCAGGCGCCCCTAAAATACAAATTATTAGAAGCTGTGCCAGGGTCATCATAGAACCTCTTTCAGCTTCAGTTTGCCCATCTCTAAGAGTGAGTGACATGAACTGGTTCATCTGATTGTAGTGAGTACAGTACTTGCATAAGCACTTAATGTTCCGCAAATGTTCTTTCCCTCTTGTACTATGCACGGTACAGCTGCTCAGTAATTATTTCTCAACTGCATTGGAGAAACAGTCCCATCTGTCTGTTTTAGACTTCCTTTACTTAGCAATTTAAAGATGTATCAAAATCTAAGCCCAAAAGATTTGAGAGCTGTGTGGTTCTCTGTGGAAGATCCCTGAGACATTTCACCAGCTTTAGCTATGTTCTGGATTCAATTTCATATAAAGAGGATGAGGTTACCCAAACCCAAAGCCTAGAACAAGCCAGTCATCAGGATGCTAATGCAGTTGCCTCAATGCCAGCCCTGCCAAAGTAGCCTGGAAGACAGATAGATGGCAGCACAATTCCAGTGCAAATAGCTCCTGTATTTCTCTGTGAAGTTGCCTATGCAGCAAAGTCTGAGAAATGTCATATTAGTATAGAGGGGAAAAAGCAAAGATGAGAGATTTGGTGAGATATTTAGAAAGTAAATGCTATGAAAATAGAAGAATCCGTATCTAGCTCTTTGGGCCTGTCTAGTCCATGAAGCAATGAGGAGGAGCCCAATCCACATTAGATTGTTAACAACTGCAACCAAACCTTCAGGAACATTATAATAATAATTATCTATACGAGGGTGCCTGGGTGGCTCAGTTGGTTGAGCATTTGACTTTGGCTCAGGTCATGAGCTCGCAGTGGATGAGTTCGAGTCCCACATCGGGCTCTGTGCTGACAACTCAGAGCCTGGAGCCTGCTTCAGATTCGGTGTCTCCCTCTCTCTCTACCCCTCCCTTACTTGCACTCTGTGTCTCCCTCTGTCTCTCTCAAAAATAAATTAAAAAATGAAAAAAATGAAAAAATAATTATCAATATGGAAAGTTATAGAGAGAGTAGGAGGGCTTGTAATAATGCTTATTGATATAGAAAGTTATAGAAAATTGGAGGGCTTAAAATCACTCACATATGTGAAAATACTAAAATAAATGTATCATATTTAAAAATATATATGTGTAAGGGTATGTAACCAAAGAACATTGAAGTTATTCATCAGTAATAACCCTCATGCAAATACACTTGTGCTTGGTACTTAATTTATCCAGAAAATGATTAAAAGAATGTGAGCACTGAGTATGAATACACATGTGAATAATACTAAAAATATCTGTTTTGGCCACAGAGAGTTCATGTCACAGAATACAATCCACCACTTAGGGAAAAAAAAGGAAAAGGATATGTTTTCCAGGGTGCTTACAGTGTCATTTCTCTTTCCTTAAAAAATACTGAATCTTTCATAACATGTTTTCAAAATATTTAGATATCAGGAGTGATGAGCCTTTAGAATGCTAGAGAAATACTCAAAAGATGTTTATCATTACTACTAATATATATCATTACATTACTATTGGCAAATAATTTACTTAATTTATTAAAGTTGTAATTCTTTTAAAGGATTTAAAAAGCAAGAAAAGATTTTGAAGAGGTGAAATGCTTAGGGTTCAACATTCTAGGTAAGTTTTTATCTTTTTTTTTTTTAATTCACTTGGCCTCAACTCCCTTTCTGGCTTACCTGAGAACATTTGGCAACGTGCGCACGATCAGCCAGGCTACTCCTACGATCCAAGCAAGGGTAATAAACTACACGGATATTTGTTTCTTTTTTTTCCCCCAATCTGTTTAAATAATAATTTTCAGACTTCATTTTAGAATCAGAAGCCCATGGTAAATCAGCTAACTGGCTTGGCCGGCCATTCTCCAAGCGAGAATCCGTGGAATCAGTTTTATGTAGTGTTGAAAACACAGCTGATGGATAACTAAGCGATTCATCTTTTCAACCAGCTGTCTACCCCTTACCCAAGAGGCGGGAATAAAAATGTACACAGGAGCCTCACCTCGACTGTTTGCTACCTGCTACTGCAATGGTGTGGAAGGAGCGTGGCTGGGTCTGGACTACACTGGTCCATAAAACAGGGTAGTGACATTTGCACATCTTACCGACTCTTTAATCTGGCCCTGCCTTCTCTTATAACTGGATTGGAAGAGATAGATGTCTCAGCAGTTCTCTTCAGAAAGAACTCTTACAGGTAGGTGAGTTTGTTCTTTTGATTTTTTTTTCTTTCTCTGTCACAGCAACTTAGAGAACCTAATTCATAATGTCAATTCTATCACCTTGAACTCTATCATAGTGAATGGTAAGTGGACAGGGAAGAAAGATTAACCCTTCTGTTTAGTCAAGCCTTTGTCTAAAGGAAGTTTGTTGGACAGGAAGTTTTATTTAAATCTATAGATGGTTAACTGGGGATCACTCTAGACTGAAGTCTATTGTCGTCAGCATGCAACTTTAGTTGTTTGTGGTTTCTTGTTTGTGTTTTAAAAAGCAACACTTTATGATATGCTCTGAGGCATTTGATTACACATACGCACTAATAAATTCCAAAAACAGAAATGTCTTTAACTAAGGGAATTTATAAACCAAAAGAGCAATGAAAGAGATGTCAAATCTTCCCCAGAGACTCAAGATGAACATGGGAAAGCAATGGGTTCTGAAATTTTATTTTTCTGAAAATATTTTCTTATCCTAAAAATAAACATATGTACACTGATATGTAAATACACACATACATATTAATACACAAATATACCAACACGCTTTACTAGATAAAACAAAGGTCAGTTTTGATATATGCCTTGAAGATACTTAAATATATTTTGTTTAGATCATTAAAGAAATCCCTAATTATCCAACCTTCTTGTTTCAGGATCTTTAAACTTTTCAGAAAAGCCAGAAATCAAGATGGAACAAGCCAATGACTCCAGTGAAGACTAGGAGATTCTCTTAAGAGCTGAGTAAATGACATAAGATGCAATAAGAGCTAAGGGCATCTAGGTGATCAGTTGGTTAAGCATCTGATTCTTGGTTTCAGCTCCGTTCATGATCTCATGGTTGGTGGGTTTGAGTGCCACATTGGGCTATATGCTGACGGTGTGGAGCCTGCTTGGGATTCTCTCTCTCTTCCTCTCTTTCTGTCCCTCCCTTGCTCATACACACACACTCTCGCTCAAAATAAATAAAAATAAAAGATGCAATATGAGTTTAGCCTATTGTCCAGAAGAAAGAATGAGCATGTGGTCAAAGCCAAACCCCACCGGTGCCAAGTCAAAGGTGTTTAGAAAAAGCATTTATTTTAGTGTTTATTTTTGAGAGTGGGGTGCAAAGAGAGGGGGAGACAGAGAATCCGAAGCAGACTCTAGTCTCTGAGCTGTCAGCACAGAGCGGGATGCAGGGCTCAAACCCATGAACTGTGAGATCGTGACCTGAGCTGAAGTTAGATGCTTACCCTACTGAGCTACCCAGGTACCCCTAGGGAAAGCTTTTTAAAGAAAGAAAGAAAGAAAGAAAGAAAGAAAGAAAGAAAGAAAGGAAGGAAGGAAGGAAGGAAGGGAGGAAGGAAGGAAGGAAGGAAGGAAGGAAGGGAGAGAGAGAGAAAGAGAGAGAGAGAAAGAAAGAAAAAAAGAAAGGAAGGAAGGAAAAAGGAAGGAAGGAAATGAAATCAGTTCTCCAGTAGTGTGTGTAAGGCAGCAGAAGCATGGTCTGATGAGGATTAGCACGAGTCATGTGAGTTGATTAAAGCTGAGAAAAGTAACATCAGTGAACAGATTTATAGGTAGATGCCTTAATTTCTTTGAATCCCAGCTTCTTCACTAGTAAAACTAAGATAATAACAATAGAAATATTGTTATTTTTAAAGATATTCAGGTAGCAAATGAAAAGGTCTTCTAAATCATGTTTACTGAGTTCCTACTGTAAGCTCTATAACATGAAATATTAAAAAAATCAGTGTCTCTCATGATATTCCATGCCTACCCACATTTCCATGGTTTACGTTGATAGTGTAACTTGTTGGTACATTTAATTTTGATTATAATCTTCCTCTGTATTGTGCTGTTTTCCCAGTGTTGAGTCCAATACTGTGATGGTGTATGGAATTATGAATGAATTAGCAGACAAGGCAGTGAAAATTTTTTAAGATTGATATATTCTTTTCTTTTTTTTACAAATAGTTTGTTGTCAAATTGGTTTCCATATAACACCCAGTGCTCATCCCCACAAGTGCCCTCCTCCATGCCCATCTCCCCCCTCCCCCCAACACCCATCAGTCCTCAGTTTGTTCTCAGCATTCAAGAGTCTCTCATGGTTTGTCTCCCTCCCTCTCCCCCATTTCCGCCCTTCTTCTCCCCCATGGTCCTCCGTCAAGTTCCTCCTAATCCTCCTATACGTGCAAACATATGATATTTGTCCTTCTCTGCCTGACTTATTTCGCTCAGCATAACACCCTCAAGGTCCATCCATGTTGCTACACATGGCCAGATTTCATTCTTTCTCACTGCCATGTAGTATTCCACGGTATAGATAAACCACATAAGATTGATATATTCTTAGTGGAGAAGCAGAATAAAGTTTAATATATAACACAAGTATCATTAGTTGGAGAAGTTACTGACTCAATTTGAAAACACATCGATCATATATAACTGGAATACATGTATTACTATGAACCAAAAGAACATTAGTCCTGCCTATGTGATTCCTAACCCATTCCTATGTGATTCCACATAACTAATCTCTCATGGGGAATTTTCACAGGGAGGATTTCTATGCAGGGAGGAGACCCTGCTTTCCATATGGTATGACGGCTTTTAACACAGGAATCTGACTAGTGGTTCTGGATCCCAGGTAAGTAGGTAAGGAAGGAAGGAAGGAAGGAAGGGAGGGAGGGAGGGAGGGAAGGAAAAACACAATAACAGAACCAAAGAAACAAAAAATTGACTTCTTCACCTAATAGCCATTTGTTGGTTTAATCTTCTAATGATTAGCTAGCTTTAAACTGAAGTCCCTTGTGAGTGTTTAAAGACTTATTATACCAATCAAAAATAAGTAATATAAATTAATTATGATTTAGACAAATCCTCTTTTTTAATTTAGGTGATGTATTACTAAAATTTAACTACTCCCAAAAATTTAAAAAGGAAAGGATATCTATGAAGGTCAAAACGATGCCTTAATTTTTAAAATTCTATGTATTATATAAATATTTATGAAAAATAATTAAGTTGGATGTAAACATAAATCGGTTTTTAAAAGTCTTGAAAAGCAGGCATGAAAAATGACAAAGGGGATTAAAACATCCAAGAAGATTCAGAAACACTCAGAAGAGCATTGAGTTTTAGGAGATTTGGTCACTAGTGAAGTGGTTTTAGGCAAACTGGATTGAAATAAATAAACCGAGGTCTACCCAAACCAACAAGAGTGTCATGTCCTACCACAGGTGAAAGGTTTTCCAGGTTTGTCGGCCTGACTCCAAACCTGGCTCATGGGTGTCTGAATTGTGTGAGTGGCAGGACGAAGTTGAAATTAATGATCCTCTGAGAACACACCACACCATGTCTGGGCTGAACTTCTTGTAAACATAGTTTGGTACTTGGGTCTTCCTAAAAGAAAGGGTTTTCTGTCTCTACTTGGGGTCCTTTTCGAAGCAGTTTATTAACAGCACATAAAAGGTGGAAAAATAGAACTTATAATATGTCAAGTTCTGTTGAAACCACAGAATTTTGGTGATCTTAGTGGATGTAGCCTGATGCTGACGAGTGAAGAGGACAAGTCACGCCCAGGAACTCCACTGCTGGGGTGGGAATGTTACCGGGGGTTAGCTTAAAAATGGCGATGACTGAGTTCCATGCAGATTGAGGATTTCCACATGGAAGTCTGAACGCGGTATTAGAATATCACCCAAATATAATACACGCTAACTATAATATTCCGCAGGGCAGGCATTCGTCAAATAAACCATTGATTAACTAATGAGACACAGCATTGCACATGGCTTACAGCCTTCTTGAAATTTGAACTGGTTTAGACACACACCAGAGAAGTTTAGACGCACACTAGGTAACCCCGAGGTCCAGCCTTTTGCGGACACAGGATTCTCAAACACAGGTAAACCAGCCTGCATTATTAACTACACTGCATCCAAGGGAGACCTCGTGGGCCAGGGGCTCCTGTTCTTTTACTTATGATACTATGTCAATTACAAAATAACAGTTGTGGTGCAAGGCCCAGAGTTTCTAGCTTCCTAATTGGAAAAATCTCTTTGGTGTGTCATATGTTTGGACAACGTCTACAGTAAGGGGTGGAATGAAGCTGCAATCCCAGTTGGCCAGAAATAGATGCTGGAGAAGTACTCTGTCAGAAAGCAGAGTAAGTAGGACAGTCCTCGCTTTGCACAGCATTGTGTTCAAGGATACTTGTGCATGCCGAATGTTTCAGTGTTTCGTATCATTCTGCTATACAAAGCTAAGAGATGGTTCCAGCATTTATAGGTTCCCATTAACATGATACTATGCAAATCAAGCACTACTATTAGTTCCTGCAGAACATACTGGGTGAAGGTAGGTGGCAATAAAGTTTATTCTTCAAACTAAAATCGTTTTGAGAGTGAAAGGGGGACTTATTATTATTATCCCACTGGGACAACAGGCATAATTCAGGACCGCCTGAAACAAAAATATGGTCACTGTGATCTTAGGTTTACAAACCAGGCTAGATCAAGGACAGATGGGAAAGAAGAGGTGACTGACAACATCAGTGGTGCCAAGAGCTCTGTCGGACACAAGGTGAGGTCTTGAGATGATTATTTAGTCAGAGTGTTAGCCTGTCACATTGCTATTTCTTTGACATCTATCATACTGTAGCTCCAAAGGTCTTGACTTGGCCTGTCATATTGGCATCTTAACATGCTCAGGATTGGTGAGAGTTTTAGGGTTAATGGAGGTCAGGCCTGAGCTTGACCATTTTCCCCACTACTGGTAGGATATTGTATTTACCAGTGACAGGTGTGATGCAGAATGGATTTGCATTTCCAGTAGCACATAGTTTGACTAATCAGCATGTTTGGAAATATAATAGACAATAAATATGCAGAAAATGAAATACTAGGTGTTGTCATACAACTTCCATGACAAATAATCTACAATAATATCTGTGACAGAACACAGAAAATATCATAGTCAATTTCATTGTTCACCAACTCTAGCTGTTAAATATTCTTTCTTTTTAAAATTAAAAGAAATTTACCCTTTAGAGAGAAAAGGCATGAATGGGGGAGAGCAGCAGCAGCAGTGAGAGAGAGAGAGAGAGACAGAGAGACAGAGAGACAGAGAGACAGAGAGAGAGAGAGAGAGAGAGAGAGAGAGAATCTTAAGCAGGCTCCATGCCCAGTGCGGGGCCCAATGTGGGGCTCCATCCCACAACCCTGGAATCATGAGCAGAGCCATAACTGAGTTGGATACTCACCCGACTGTGCCTCCCAGGGGCCTCTAACTATTCTTTCTTAGATTATGTTGATCTAAAGTCTGTCTTTCTGTCCTTCCTACCCTTTTCTGTCATCTGAATTAATAAAGAGCAAATTTCTTTCCTTTCTTGGTGCTCTTACCTTACCTCTTGGACACTTAGGTTAAAAAAAATCCCCATAACTTCAAGTATTCATTACATGATTTGTTCCTTGCTACTTACGAGAAAAGTATATTGGAAGTATCTTGGGAAGATGTGTAAAATTCTCTTGCTTTGTGTCAGCATTAACAGATAAGTCATAGTATTTGTTTTCTATATGATATAGAGCATTAACATCTTGATTCATGAGCTGTACTTATTACTGATGATAAATTTCAGTGCCCTTTTCTGTTAGCTATTATCTTTGCTTTGTCTCATTTATCACTTTTTAATCTACTTTGTGAACAGTCAGATCTGTCACTAGAATTTCAAGAAACCATTAAATAAAAATGTTTTCTAAGAAAATATAGTAGCTCTGCCATTGTAGAGCCATTTCGTGTTAAAACGTTAGTTTACAATATCTGTGCACCATCACCTGCCTCTAATTCAGCCCGGCTGCAGTGTTGCTTAGCTAAGTTTCCGTGGAGATCCTGATTCTTTTCATCAGTCGTTACTTCCACAGGTTTTTTAAAGACTATGTCCTATATATGCGTACTTGGCATATATGTTGCCAAGTTTTTGGCAAGTAAATACAGTTGTTTAAGTCTGGATAACTTAATGTGTGTGTGTGTGTGTGTGTGTGTGTGTGTGTGCGTGCGCGTGTGTAAGCTGCAAACCTCTCACATGCTGATGAGGGGGCTAATGAATAACTTAGGTTTGCTAGGCAATAGTAGAGGGGATAGGACATTTATAAAGTGTCTCCGTGGTTGAGAAGCATTTATGTCGACTTTATTTTATGTGGTCCCAACAAAAATGTGGAAGTTGTTAAAGAAAGAAAACTCACTAAACTATGCTATGAAGATGGTTTCCAGAATAGACCGCTAATTTTTGAAATGCAAAGTGATGTGCCAAAAGGGAGAAAATCAGTCCAGTGTCCTGGGCAGACTGGGGAAGGGTCTGCTCGGTAAACACACAGGGAGGCCACGTCCCCCTGACGGACTTTCTGTGGAATCAGTTGCTTTGTGATTTGTGCTCTTTGTGGGTTATTCTCTCCTTCCGGTTTTGAGGCAACACATTTTCTGTAAATATCATCTAGGGGTCCACAGCAGGGCTGTTAGCAGGTATTTCTGAAGCAGAGTGCAAAGGGGTAATTGTTTTTAGATTTAGGTTATTTGAGGATTCGGTGTTTGTAAATTGGGGACTTGAAAAGAATCAATTTATAGAAAAAAGTAGTATTCCAGAGGAAGGATTTCTTGAGTGTTTCTCCCCAAACGCTATAACTGCAGACCTGTCAATTTTTAAATTACTCTGGTACTTAAGATACACATGTTTAGCTCTAAGACAGTAAAGAACTTGAATTTGCCCGTAGGTTAGTTGTTGTACTCTAATTGCAGGCATTAGGTGAATACCAACTGGCTCAATCACAGTGGCTCCAGAACATTTTAAGGGGCTGTGTCTGCACAGTATATGGCCTCATGTGCAAAATAGGGGATTGCTCACACAAATAGAAGCGTGCATGTGCAAATTCCTTTCTGTGTTGAGAGCTGCTATTTTGTACAAATAATTACCAGGCTGCATTCCCACTAAATATATTCTACTGCCTTAAATTGGGGTCTTAATTGTGAAAATTGATCCTTTGAAGACATGAAACTCTTTGAAGGTTTCCTTCCTGACTGCAAAATTTTATGGGTTTTGTCTATAAATTGAGTTGTGCAGGATGGCTGGGCTGATGAATTCTATAGACTGAGGTCCAGTGGTGTCACATTACCCATTTTCTACCAGAATTCCGGCTCTGGCTCAGGACCCACGGGCCATGAGGGATGATGATATTAACTCTCCAGTAAGTCAGGCCTCTGGTTTTCGACATTTTCCCCTCACTTGGATAATCTCTCACTGTCAATAATGAAGGCAGCAGAGGGATTGGAAAACATGTTTCTATCTATAAGGATAAACTATGTCAGGCAGTTATTGCCCAACAAGTATGTCCTGTTGTTATCTGGAGATGAAGGCAGTATTCAACATTAACAAATGCTTATATTTGTTACCTGTGTGAAATGCTTGAGCACTGGGAAGAAGTGGCTCTCTAAAATCCAAGGTTTACACTTGCTTTATATGTCATTTCTGAGGGAGAAAATGGCAGACAAAACTAATATTAGTCCCCAGATCTTTCCACAGCGAAGGATTAAAATTTATTTGATATATTGATGTAGAGACCATCTACAGAGACAGATTATACTGTTTTAATCTTATTTCAGAATCTTTATTGGAGTGCTTTTGTGAGTCTGTCTTCCTTCCTCCCTCCCTTCCTCCCTTCCTCTTTTTCTTTCTTTCTTTCTTTCTTTCTTTCTTTCTTTCTTTCTTTCTTTCTTTCTTCTTTCTTTCTTTCTTTCATCTTTCTTTCTTTCTTTCTTTCTTTCTTTCTTTCTTTCTTTCTTTCTTTCTTTCTTTCCTTCTTTCCTTCTTTCTTTCTCTTTCTTTCTCTTTCTTTCTCTCTCTCTCTCTAACTCTCTCCCTCCCTCCCTTCCTTTTCTTTCTCTGTCCTGCTGCTGTTGTCCTATAAGACTTAAACATAATCCTAAAAATAAATTGATGGTACTAACCTGGCTGGGAAAAATAAGAAAAAACAATGAAACACATGACTGTGTGACCAGCATGCAAGGTAGGCAGGAATACTTGTCTGTGGTTTGCACTTTACCCCAGGGCTGTTGCTATTAGCTACTCTGTAACTTAGCCTCAAACATTTCCATGCAGAGAACCTTCCTCACTGCAGTCCACTGTGGTATGGCCTGGAAGCCCACATCTGTGTCATGTTATGAAGGTGGATCACCATGCGGTTTTAAAACACTGTCTTTAATACATTTTGCGTGTGAATTGACGCAGCCCTTCTAGAGGGAAATTCAGCTGTACTCATTCAAAGACTTAAAAATGCCTCCATGACTCAGCACTTTAATTTCCTGGAATTTATCAGAAGAAAACAAAATCAGTGATGTATGTTACGATTTATGAATATAGTTGTTCTTCAAAGTATTATGTATAATTAAAATTTGAAAATTATTATGTTGCACAATGAAAGATTGATCATATAAGTTCTGTAGAATAGAATAGTATGGAGTCATTAAAGATATCAGGAAATGTTTATAATTATTTAAAAATGGAAAAAGTAGTTTTGGAATGTATGGTTCACTCTAAATTTTTTAAAATGTTTTATTTATTTCTGAGGGAGAGAAACACAGTGTGAGCAGGCGAGGGTCAGAGAGAGGGAGGCACAGAATCTGAAGCAGGCTCCAGGCTCTGAGCTTGCTGTTAGCACGGAGCCCGACACGGGGCTCGAACCCACAAACTGTGAGATCATGACCTGAGCCGAAGTTGGATGCCTAACTGACTGAGCCACCCAGGCACCCCATGTATGCTCACTTTAAAACTACTTTTTGTAAAAATAGGTGTAAATATATATATATATATACACACATATATACATATATAATATGTATTAGCATATTATATAATGTGTGTGTGTGTATGTGTACAATGTTATTCACTACTATCATCATACATTATTATCATTATTAATCCTGGACTTGTGTGTGTGTGTTTCAGTATTTTCAAAAAAACTAATAATGTTCATATATTAATAGTATATGATCAAGTAAATAATAGTTGTTCTATTTTTTCTTTTTCATATAGAATTTCCAAAGGTAGTGATGTTTTATGGATAACTTAACTGGATTTCATAATAGAAATCATACAGAATGTCTAAAGGCAGTGATGTTTTATGCCTTAGGAACAGACAAGCAATGAGTGGGCCTTCAATTAAAAAAGTCCATTATTGGGGAGCCTGGGTGCCTCAGTTGGTTAAGCGTCCAACTTTGGCTCAGGTCATGATCCCACGGTTCGTGGGTTCGAGCCCCGTAGCTAGCTCAGAGCCTGGAGCCTGTTTCAGATTCTGTGTCTCCCTCTCTCTCTGACCTTCCCCTGCTCATGCTGTCTCTCTTTCTCTCTCAGAAATAAATAAAACATTAAAAAAGTTTTTTAAAAAGTCCATTATTACTAATATACCTTTTACTTGATTTCATCTTCCTGTGTGCAGTAAAAATGGCTGCAGTTTCTTTCTGAAATCCTTGTCCTATTCCTTTCCAAACATTACTGAACTTCAATAAACAACCTCCAGCACTGCCCCCCACCCCCTCTCCCGGCTGCAGAACTTGAAATAGCCAAAGCCTCTGCACCCATTGTGAACTGACCATTTTAACCAGCAAGGGGTGTGATTTTACAAGGCTGTTTCTGTCACATTCGAAGTTGAGGAAGGATTAAAGAAATATTAAATATGAGACAAAAGATCGATGTGGTGTGGGAATTGGACCAGCAAGTTCAACTTCCAGGTTTCTGTTTTGGGCAGCTGGTGAATTGTGGTGCCATTACCCAAAATGAGGGAAAGGAAAAGGAGCAGGGATGGATAAAAGAGAACACATTCCAGATTCTGAACACTTGCAGTAAGAACAGAATGACAACGTCCCTTGCAAATAAACCTGCAGGGTTGTGATTACTGCAGACAGATACTGAAACAGTTTAATTGAGAAGTAGTTCCTGTAAATGTACTTCAAAAAAATGAAAAGGAATCCTTGATCATGACCCCTTGCCACTGCCTTTGGAAGTGCAACACCACACCCTGTCACTGATGCATCTATTGCTTGGCATGCCAGGTGTAGACCTATAGAGGTGGATCGGCCACTGCTTTCCAACCAGGGGAGCTCTCAATGTGGAAGCTGAGAAACAAATATAATACAGTGTGGCCGGTGTAATAAGTGACACATGTACTTTATACTGCCAGCTCAGAAGAAGGAATAATTATTCTCTGGGCCTTGAAGTTCTATTTAAGCTGTAAAACCAGAGTGATGCTTGATTTGGATCTCAAAGATTGAGTAGGCACGGAAATTATAAGTTCTTACAATTATGAATACTTACAAATTATAAGTGGTAACATGTGGCGATGTAGGCCCATCATTTACGGTTTTCTTAGGCCAATGTGAAGGTCAAATTGAGTTCAGTCAAATGAATCGCTGGAAAATGTCATTTTGAATTCCATATATATAGCCTTTTTCCCCACATGCCATCTAAGAAACATCAAAAATATTTCACAGCTGTGAGAAATGATACACCTTTAATTTCAAAGAAGCAAGACCTATACAGGCAGTAGGTTCTGTTTGTGAAGCAGAAATATCAGAATGAGAACTGATAGATGTTGGAGAAATGAACTTTCAATAATCTCACCAATGCATCGTGGGTCCCAGTTTAGATAAATGTTCCTCAACCTTATTTTCATGATCACTACCCTGCCCAGAAAACTTTTTTGATATTTTTGCTCATGGCTGCTTCTTTTCCCCATGAAATTAAAATACCATAGATATACTTTATCTGTTTATGCGCAACCACAGACCATCATAGTGTGTAAGGTTCATTTCACACTGCAAGAACCGGATTTTGCTCTGGTGGGGTTCATGGCTGATGTGTGCTTTAGGAGATGTTAGCACAAAAAGTTTTGTCTCCTAGATTACTTGCAGGCCAATGTTATTTTATGAGGGGTCTACGTTTTGCTTTGTTGTTTATATATGCCTCAGGTATGTAAATCACAGGACATTCATTGACTGACATCAAACCTTTTAATATGATCTCAACCAACCATTAAAAACAGAAGTTTTGTTCAGATATGAGACCATTCTCAATTTCTGGAGTGCAGTTCTCCAGTAAAGATCTTGACTACCTCCTATTTCTTAGATTTTCTAACAACATGTCATTTTGCTTTCACAGTATCATGGGTACTAATTTTAAAAACAGAGAACAAAAATTCTTCAAATGGACAGATCTTCTTTTTTGGGGCATAAATTTCCTCTGGCTAACCTCAACTATACAAAATTACAGCAACAAGCAGTTAAAGCAGTTTCAAAGAAGACACACACACACTCACAAACTAGAAAAGAGGCATAATTTTATTTGGCAACACAAGCTGTGGCCAAAATTGTTACGTAAAGTGTAATGCTTCAGAAAATAGCATACCCACAACTATGCATCATGGAAGCTCTTACAAAAGAAAGTAGAGATTGATTGGAGAAAGGGACAACGTCCAGGTTTGGAAAACTTAAAGAGGAAGACACTTAGAAAGGAGATGGATGGAAGACTTCAAGTGACATATTTAGGGTCTGAGGACCGAGGAGCTTTAGGTAATTCCTTAGGATACCTAGCAGACATAAGGTGCCACAATCCAAAACAGATGGAGCCCATGAGCTCCAAAAGATGAATGTCCTGGAGACTAACGCACAGACATCAGAAAAGCATGGAAGATACCAGAGAAAGACTTCCCTAGACTCCACCAGGTTAGTTTGACCCCCATGCACCAGAATTTTGTCGCATCAGGCTAAAAGATTTTACCAGTTCCATACGTCAACCACTGAAATAACGTGTTATTAAAAGCATTCATTAAAATAGGGCACCTGGGTGGCTCAGTCGGTTAAGTGTCCAACTTCAGCTCAGATCATGATCTCCCGGTTTGTAAGTTCAAGTCCCCCATCTGGTTCTGTGCTGGCAGCTCAGAGCCTGAGCTTGCTTTGGATTCTGTGTCTTCCTCTCTCTCTGCCCCACCTCTACTCACACTCGGTCTCTGTCTCTCTCAAAAATAAACAAACATTAAAAAAACTATTTTAAATATTTGAAAATAAAATTATTGCAGATATTTTCTCCTGGAGCAATAGAAATTGAAATGAAGGGTTGGGTAAGAATGTATCTATGGCACATTGCCATCCATGAGAGTGTTTACATTAAAAAAAAAACCCAAAACACGTCATTTGCGAACAGCCTGAGATGGGGTGGGGTCCACCAGCAAAGCTCCCCTCCTTGCTCTTGCTCTACTTTGGTTTTCTTTTTCAGCAGCCAGTACTTCCCCCCACCTTCTGCCTCAGGCACCTGCCCTCTTCACTCCTGGATGAGAAAATTACCATCTCAGAAATACTGAAGTTGCTGATTTATAAACTTTCTGTTTGTCTGGGGCTTGAAGTTCCCAAACCGCTAGCTCACAAGGACGACAGATGTGTACAGATAAAATGTCCCTTGGGGAAGTAATGTTGGAGAATCTAGGATAAATAAACTTAAACAGGTTTACCAACATACTAATAAGCACTTGGTTCTTCAAGAAGGATATAGAATTTATCCAGTTTCCTAACATAGATAGTTTAGAAACGCTAAAATGCAACATTGTATTTTAGCTTCACACTAACTAGAAACTGAAATTTGTCAATGTAAATTTCCTTTTGTTGTAGGGGACAGTAAACACCCTTGATGAGCAAAAATAACTCTGTGGTTTTCCTTCCCTTTCCAATCAAGATGGTTAACCCTTGTTCCAGGGTTATGTTAACCCACCTATTCTCTATCATACTAGAGTCTCTAGAGAATGTGATCAATTTAAAATCCTATAGAACATCATGCTGGTCCCTGCATACCAGGTGCCACACCTTGTGTTGTTTTGTTGTAGTAGAGAGTAACCATTTTGTAATTGTATTTATGATTGTCATAATCAAATGACTAAGTTTTGATAATCTACTGTCAATCTACAGGAAGCATTTGGTATGGTTTTGTTTTCTTTCTTTTATTAAACCAAAAAGGTGAATAAAAAGACATATAACAGAAAAAAAAATAACTCTGTAGTTGCCTGGAATCTGCATTAATATTCAACTTAAAATTTTGAAAAATTTAAAAAACTTAGCTTTCTCTTAGCTAAGTTTTTTTTAATGTTTATTTTTGAGAGAGAGAGCGAGCAAAAGAGAGCGCATGTGAGGGCACGAGTGAGTGGGGGCTGGGAGAGAAAGGGAGACACAGAATAGGAAGCAGACATCAGGCTTTGAGCTGTCAGCACAGAGCCCAACACAGGGCTTGAACTTGTGAACCCTGAGATCTTGACCTGAGCCGAAGTCAGACGCTCAACGGACTCAACCACCCACCCAGGCACCTGTCCCTTAGACTTTTAATTCAACCTACATTTCTTGATCTTCTTTCAGTATAGCTACTATTAACAATATGGAAATAAAATCACTTTTCCCTGCAATCAATGAACTGAATTTGGACTGGCAAAACACTTTAAGCCATCAATGATATTTAAAATTCAGTCACATTCCATTAAGTATTTTATCTACATTGATAAATTTAATAAGTTGATTTGTTTAAGTGATTTAAATATATGATAGGGTACACTTATAACCTTAAGTTGCAAAATCTTTCTAAACCCTTACAGTTAACATTTATATAAGTGCTTACTCTATGCCAGATACTTTTCTGAGCTATATATATATATATATATATATATATATATATATGTTAACTCATTTAATCCTCACATAAATCCCATGGAAGAGCTATTCTGATTTCTACTTTAAGTTAGAGGAAAACTGAGGTATCAAAGTAATAATAAGTAACTTGTTCAAAGTCACACAGATAATAAGTGGCAAAGCTCCAATTAATTTAAGACATTAAACTTATCAATGTAATAAATCAAATTCTCTTTTAGGCATTCTGACACCCTTGGCTAACTTAAATTCTCCAACAACTTTCACTTAAAAATTACAAAACTCATATGTCAGATTCTCTTCAATATACATACAAGTACCTTGAGTGACAAATAACAGATTATGAGGAAATTAACATAATCTTTTTCTACTAAGGATTGACTTTGATTCTTATTTCTATGTCCCCCTAGAATTTAAAAGTCTCAGATAAAGGACAGTTACCATGTCCGACACCCTGAGGTTATCAATCCACAAACCTAAAACCACAACTCAGATATTAGAACCTAGAACAGGGGGCCTGGGAGAAAAAGCTACCAGATAATTCCTCCTAGAACCACAGTTGGAATGTTGGATCATTTACTGAAGTAGTGCCCATGGGGCATTGTGGTCAACCAAAATTGTGATCTACTTCTGAAATTATAACCTACTTCTTCTAAGGTGTGTGTGTGTGTGTGTGTGTGTGTGTGGAGCACTTGATTGGATTCATGTACTTCCTTTACTGTCTTGTTGAACTCTGTACCCTTTGTATGTTTTCCTTCTAGCAACAACTCTATAGTCCTCCTAATGATAAATTATTATCAGCAGTTTGCAAATAAGGAAGCCGAGGATGTGAGAATTCAATAGCTTTCCCAGAGTCCAGCAGGGGACAGATAACAGAGCTGAGATGTGAGCCCAGGTCTTCATGAGAACCCAACACTTGCTGACTGCTTACTACCTGGTTCCTAGTCCACTTGTTGTGGTCAGTGAGGCAGAACTTCCCACTGGCCCCGAAAAAGCTCTGTAGCTTATGTTGAAGTGATGTTCTCTTAACTTCTTTTCTCTGTCTGGGCCTTTGAAAATATTCACAGTTACTGTTAGGTCATTCATTATTTCATCACTGAGTCAGAGCGCTCACTGGATTCCAGTCAGATGCTGGGCACTGCTCTGGCACCAGGGATGTTGCGAGACAAAATAATTTCTGCTGTGGGAAGGGTTAGAATTGTTTAAACAGGCCCTCGCTCCTCTGTTTGTCAGTGTTTTTTCCCCCAAGGTAACAAAAATCCAACTTAAATTAAATTTCAAGGAAATGGATTGATTTGTGTGACTAAAAACTCTGAGCAGGGAGCCAAGCCTTCAGTGTGGCTGGGTCAGAGCCCCTCAGGACGTCACAGAGTCTGTAACTCTTGCAACTACAATCTGTTTCCACACATCCCCTGTCTCCACGTCTCCATTGCTACATGATGGGCTTTCCCCTGATTTTTCCTGCTCCTGACTACTTCTTTTGTGTGGCGAATGAAAATACCTCCAAATCTCTTCATTTGCATTTTCCTTTCATCTTGTGCTTTAAGAGGAAATAAGAGCATCTCTTCCAAAGCTCTTGGAGTAGACATATTGGAAAGAAGGTTAATGGGCACAGCTTGAGCCACATGCACATCGTTGAATGAATCATGGAACCAGGAGTATGGAGAGGCTTGGGCCACTAGCCTTGGGGTGGAACCACTCCCACCTAGGTCACTGGGAACGGTGAGGGGTGATATAACTAACTAGCCAGTTGAGCAGCTGACTCTTGATTTTGGCTCAGGTCATGATTCCAGGGTCATCATGGGATCAAACCCTGTGTCAGGCTCTGTGCTAAGCATGGAGCCTGCTTAATATTCTCTCTCTCTCCCTCTACCCCTCCTCTGATTCTTGCTTAGGCTCTCTCTTTCTCTCAAAAACAAAGGAAAGTAATAAATAAAGAAATGAAATGATCACAGAAAAGACAACGACATGTCAGCACATTTGAGGACACCTGCGTCTTATAAGTATACTTAGAACTTTCACAAATCACTCAGTGTAGCTGGCAGGTGACCCTGCCCAGGGCTATGGTTAGACCAGAAAGAGAGTGATTCTGTCATCAGAGTTTCCCCCAGAGCTCATTCAATTTAGTTTACAAGGATGAATGACTCTGATAAGTATAAGTTCAAATCCTCCTGAAACATAAAGACTGTCCTGGTTTTGAATTTTGAACAATAGGAAAATGCCCAGAAGTATGTTCAGGCATCCCTTCACTTCATCTTCAATCCTTTGCCAAGTTAATGTCTATTCAGTACGAGTATAAGCTTAATTATCACTTCCTTTGATGTCCAGTCTGGATCAAAATCTGTCTGCTACATACTCTTTACTATAGTTCTCTTGCCTGGTTCTCATAGTCACTGATTATGCATTTGTGTAATACCACATGAGGCTGTAATAATAACTCATCCCATTAGACTGTAAATGCTATGTGCAACAGGTACGTCTTACAGTGCGCAGTCCAATGTTGAGCAGAGTAGGTTATCTATCAATGACTATGAATATCTGAATAATCTCAATGTTTCTAATTTATATTTAATTTTTCAGTGATATTCTAAGATTGTGCTTGGTCTCCAGTTGACTTGCTCATAATGGGCTCTCAATAGTATTTCCTGGAAGGGATTAAATGAAGAAAAATAAATCAGGGCTGTTTTCAGAATGCCTGAGCCGTGTAACTTTCTACATATAATTTGATTAAGAGATCAAAAGCACAGTAGAACTATCCAAGTAATCTCCTTTTGAATTCCTCTTTGTAGAGTCACACATTCATGACCTTTGTTCTTGTCTTTGAATCCCTCTATCAGAAAAATGCCTGTTGCTACAACCCTGGAGGGGGGAGAGACACAAGGAAGAGGGGGGGACCTCTGGGCCAAATACCCTCCTCTCATTTGCAAATACCATGATATTCTATGGCTCAGCTCTTGTCTGGAAAGATCTTCCTAGACATCTTAATTTATTAACTGTTCAGTGTTTACATGCTTGTCAGTGGAGGAGTATGAAGCACACACGTGTGCATACACACACACACACATTTCTCATTTGCTGAAGATGCTCATTTTTAGTTCCTGTGCCTAACCATAACTCTTATGATTTTATTTTGTTCTTTAACTTTCACTTTCCTCCTGAATAAACAACATGTGCAGGACTCCAGCAGTAGCTGGTTAGAGCTGCAGTGTGGCCACTAGCAGTGAGATGTCAGTGATACAAAAATATTCATGGCATTTGTAATGGTTGTACTATTCTAGAAGGGGGATCTTGAGGATGAGTTGACATAGCTCCATCAGCAAACATCCCACCGGATGTTTTCTTAAGCATTCTGAACAAAGTTCAACTGCCCTTTGGGAGAGAACACACATTTCTTCCTCATTTATAATTTTTGGAATGATACCAACCAAAAAAAATCTGAAGAGTTCATTAGAGGAAAAAATGTCCAAGTATAACAATATTTTACTTGCCTGTTATTCCATAGAATCATGTAGTTCTTTTAAAGTATCTGAGCCATCAAGTACTACCATTTCTTTATTCATTTATTTTTTTATTTCTAGGAGAGAGAGAGACAGTGTGAGCAGGGGAGGGCCAGAGAGAGAGGGAGTCACAGACTGAAACAGGCTCCAGGCTCTGAGCTGGCAGTCAGCACAGAGCCCGACGCGGGGCTCGACACGAACCGCGAGATCATGACCTAAGCGAAAGTCGGACGCTCAACCGACTACGCCACCCAGGCGCCCCAAGTGCTACCATTTCTTAAGGGAGGTAGGAAATACCAGCCCCATATTGTAGCTGCCATTGAAGAAACAGTAAGGCTTTACACTTCTGAGATTAAGAATCTTCCCGGATGTGGATGAAGGTTAACTTCTTGGAGAATGTGTTAAAATTTTCTGATCATGCAAAGGAAAAAAAAAATCAAACTCATATCAGGCTGAAGAAGGACTTTAATTCTGAACAATAACAGCAGAACTCAAAATGATCTACATAAACTTATTTCTTCAAATATACGTTGTCTTACAGAGTTTTTTTTTGTTTTTTTTTTTTAAAGATGAAGGACCTAGTGATTTAGAAAACCTGTAATATTCATGTAACCCAATTGTGGAAAATATTAATGTCTCATTTAATTACTTTTGCAAATTTATCTTACTTTTCTTTAGGCCACCAGACCAGAAGCAAAATAATTGTTTGTTGACTATAGCCCCTTCCCAGCAATATTACCAAAACCTGAGTGGTCTATGGCATTTTTCTGCAGTTTAAGTAATGTCTGGTTTTCCCCGTGTACTCAGGAATGGCTAAGGGATTTATAGATTTCAGCCTCGTATACTTGTTTGTGCTAAATGTTCTCTGTTTAGATTCCTGTCCCTGAACCAATACCATCTGAAAATACACGGATGCTTCTCTTGGGGCTGTGCTGCTGTCTGCTCCAGCAAGGACCCTGATGACACGGGGCCTCTGCTCCAACATCGCTGTGCTGAGGAGGGAGAATATGGTGGACTCTCGGGCCATTTACAAAAATTCCTAAAATGTATCATACACTGCTTACATGTACTTCAATTCAAAATAACACATATATTGCATATCAACATGAATATAATATGCCTGTATGTACAAACAATAATAATAAAATAAATGTTCATGAACCCACTAGCCAGCTTAGGAAATAGACCTGTACTAACATCTTTAAATCTCTCTGTGTGCCATGTTCCATCTCTTCCTCTCCTCCCCAATAGACTAATAACCAACAGCCTGAATTTCCATTAGTCATTCTCTTGACTTATTATTTTCTCATGTATATATGTATCCCAAAAGAATGTGGTATTTAGTTTTGCCTGCTTTGAATTTTACATACATGAAAATTATAATGTATTTTGTCTTTTGTGACTTGCTTTTCTCATTATACATATTATAGGTATATAATGTATGCATATTATATGTATATGTCTATTTTATATATTTGTATATATATTTATAGTAAATATGTATATATGCTTCATTCTTAGAGCAGTTTTATTTTATTTTTTTAAATGTTTTATTTATTTCTAGGAGGGAGAGAGAGAGAGACAGTGTGCGCAGGGGAGGGTCAGAGAGAAGAGAGGGAGTCACAGACTGAAACAGGCTCCAGGCTCTGAGCTGGCAGTCAGCAGAGTCCGATGCGGGGCTCGAACCCACGAACCGCGAGATCATGACCTAAGCGGAAAGTCAGACGCTTAACCGACTAAGCCACCCAGGTGCCCCTTCTTAGAGCAGTTTTAGATTCATAACACTATTGAGGAGAAGTTACAGAGATTTCCCATATACCTCTGCCCTGACCCATGCATACCCTCCCCCATTATCAACATCCCCGATCACTGTGGTACATTTGCTATTGATGAACCTACATTGACACATCATAATCACCTAGAGGCCATAGTTTACCTTAGGGTTCACGCTATGTGCTTTACAGACTATGGATTTGGACAAATGTATAATGACATGTATCTATCATTATAGTACTATGCAGACTATTTTCACTGCCCCAAAAAACTTGCACCCCACCTATTCCCTCCTCTCCCAACCCAAGCCCCTGACAACCACTGATCTATTTAATTTATAGTTTCACCTTTCTTTTCCTTAGTGCTGAAGAACTTAATTTGAAGAACAAATTGTCTTAATGTACCACCGCCTATCCATTTACCTACTGAAGAACATTTTGGTTGCTTCTAAGTTTTGGCAGTTGTGAATAAAGCTGCTATAAACATCTGCGTGCAGGTTTCTGTGAAACATAAATATTCAATTCCTTTGGAAAGAAATATCCAGGGGTGTGATTTCTGGGGTTCATGGCAAGAATATACGTACTTTTGTAAGAAACTGTCAAACTGTCTTCCAAAGTGGCTATGACAGTTTCCACTCCCACCAGCAATGAATGAGAGCTCCTGCTGCCGCACACCCTCATCAGTATTTGGTTTCATCAGTGGTTCAGTTTGGACATTTTAATAGCTGTCCTTATCTATTTTTGAGATTCACTCACATTGATATGTATAGCTGTGGTGCTGGATCATACTTTATTGTATAGACTGTCACTATTAAAAATTATTTCTTCTCTTCGTGGACTTATGAGTTGCCAGCAGTATTTTAATATAAGTGATGCTGTTGCAAACATTCATAATTTGTAGAATTCTGTATAAATATACACAAGTGTTTCTCTAGGATATATGCCTTATATAACTTATTATAGAGTTAATACAAGTTCATTTCGACATTACTAGGGGAGACCCAATGTCTTCCAAAGAAATTCACTCTATTACTATAACCAACCATTTGAAGGGAAATTCTTTCTGCTTTATCATCTCATCAATACTGAGTCCGACATTTAAAGTTTTTGTAAGTCTGGTTAGTGTGAAATGTCATTTCACTATCAGCAAAGTTGACTGTTTTTTCACATTTCTCTTGGTCATGTATGTTTCCAGTGAAATGTCTGTCCATGTCTTTGCTCATTTTCTTTCTCAGTTGTCTCTTCCTTATATATACTTATAGAAATATTTGCAACTTGTATAGATTTTTGTTTAAGAAATTCTTCCCTTGGGGCTCCTGGGTAGCTCAGTCAGCTGAGTGTCTGTCTTCAGCTCAGGTCATAATCTCACAGTTTGTGGGTTCAAGCCCTGCATTTGGCTCTGTGCTGTCAACTCAGAGCCTGGAGCCTGCTTCAAGTTCTGTGTCTCCCTCTCTTTCTGGCCCTCCTATGCTGGCACACACACACTCTCTCTCTCTCTCTCAAAAATAAATTTAAAAACATTTAAAAAATTTTTTTTGAATAAAAACCACAATAAATAAACGTTAAAATTTTTTTTAAAAAAGAGAAAGTCTTCCCTAAATACAGATTATATAATTATTCTTCCATGTATTTTCTAAAAGTTTTAAAGTTTGGTCTTTCAGATTTCAGTCATGATTTAATCCATTTGGAATTGTTTTGTGTATATTGAGAGGTAGACCTCCATATCCATTTTCTCCACTTAGACATTCATTTCAGTACAATGTACTTAATAGTAGTCCTTTGTTTTTCCATTTATCTACAGTGTATCCCTGCCCTGCATCTGTTTCCATGGATTTCATGACATTTCTGAACCCTCTATTTGGCTTCATTAGAAAATGTGTCCAATGTTCTTCTACTATCTCTCTGTCTCATTCACTATAGCTTTAAAAAAATTTTGATATCTAATAAGTCATTTCCCTCTAGCTAATTCCTCAGGAATGTTTTACTTCTTCTTGGCCCTTTACAAATAAATTTAACATTCATCAAAGAAAAGTCCTATTAAATTTTAATTGGGTTTTACACAAATTTACAGATTAAATAGAATTGAAGTTAAGTCTGTAAGCTACTGTGTCCTATTCCATAAGTGTGTTATATCTTTCCATTTATGTAGGCCTTCCTAAAAATCATTTTTTAAAGTTTTATAAATTTGTCCAAAATAGTCTTATAGATCGTTTAGTAGATTTAGTCCTAGGAGCTTTATATTTTCTCATCTAGTATTTTCTTCCTGATATAAAAAACTACATTGGTCTTCTGTAATAATTATATATCAGTCTTGCTAATATCTCCAATTAATTCTAACAATAATTTACCCACTTAGAATTTTGGGTTTTCTGTGTATACAATCACAGAATCCTCCCTCCCCAAATATGTTGTCATTTATTCCTTTCAAACCCTTGTATATGTAATTTGTTTTATATTCTTTTGTAGCCCAGATGATCTCTCTTTGTTAATAAAAGAACGTGTGTGTGTTTTTCTTTTCTTTTTTCTTTTTCTTTTTTTGGTTTTACTTGGTAGTAATGTGAACCAAAAAATCAAGGCTATGGTATTTGGAAGAAAAATTTGAATGACAGATCAAAGTTTTCACATTGTTGTAGGATTATTCAAAGTTCTTTTTATATTTATATTTTATGACAATTTTGGCACTTTATAAATCTAGGAATTTGTTTTTTTTTACCTCAACTTTCAATATTTTGACTAAAAGTTGTTTTTAATACCTTATTAGTCTTTCCTTCATCTCTAACTATGCCACCTCTAATTTATAATTCTGAAAAAATTACCAGTTTTAAGTACTTTATTTTTTTTTCCATTTATCCTCCCCATATTTTATTTATTTTATTTTTTTCTTTTTTAAGTAGGCTTCACAGCCTGTGTGGAACCCATTGCAGGGCTTGAACTCACAACCCTGAGATCAAGACCTGAGCTGAGATCAAGAGTCAGGCACATATGGACTAAAACCCCCAGGCACCTCTTACCCTCCCGCATTTTAAACATAAATGTTTTTTTTTTTTTTTTTTTGGTAAACATAAATGTCTTAAGTGTCTCTTTTACATATATTGAGGACCATATGAAATGATACAATGTTGCACAAACATCAAATACAACAACTTCCTTAGGGAAAAAAAGTCTATTTCTTCCTTCATGAGGTCTCAGTCCTCCTTCTGTGTTCTTTTTGCTGCTACTTAAAGAATTCCTTTAGCAAGTCTTTAAAGATATTAAGTACTTTAAATTTTCAGTATTATTTCTTCTTTGACACATAAGTATTAATATTTTAAAGGTTTATTTTCTTGTTTTTCATTTCTAAAACTGGATTTGGATAAATAATTATGTCTGTGTATAAAGATGTTTGAAATTTGTTGTGAAATGATATATGGATTTATAAATTATATATAAAAAGTAGCAATTATATATAATTCTTTCTCTCTTTATATATAATAAGAAAAGGAAAGAAATATGAATTAAGTATAGAAAAAGAAATTGCTTATTCGTTGCATTTTGAAGGCTATTGTTCTAGCTTATATTTTTCAGACATCCTTTAAATTAGATAGTAACAGTCAAATACATTGCTATGAGGACTAGATACTGCCACTGGGCATGTTCTAAAGTTTATATAAAAATAGACTAAAATCCCAATAAATAGTGATAATTTTACGATGTCCCCACTTACATTTGAAATGTGTATTTTACCAATACAGAAAATTACATATAAATGCCCTTTTAAAAAGTCTCCATAGAACACTTAACACTAGCTCTTGCATTGCTTTCCCTTTAGAATTTAGGGCCTGGCTTTCTACCTGAACTCAGCCAGAAACAGATAAGACAAGTCCAGGAATATATTAAACGGCCACACACAACAACAATCAAATCTTCAAGCCTAGGTTCCTAACTCCAGAGCACAATAGAGTGCAGAAAGCCTTGAAAAGGTCCATTAAGCCCTTAAACTGAGCATGTGTAGAGTGAACTGTTATTTGTTCAACCAGCTGGAATTTTACCTCCAAAAAAGGTTTCTTTCAAAAGCCATGAGCTCCTCTCTAACCACACACATGCATAACTTGACTCAAGGAAGTGTTGGGAAATGCCTTCAGCTGAACCTGACACTCCTTTTCTGCTCATCTAGATCTAACTTCCCCAACTTCATTTTAAGCCAATAGATTTTCAGTCAAAATTTACTAAGAAATATTACAGTTTTCCACTTGTGGTTTACCTAACACCATCTGTGAATGGTGTTTTTGATGTGTTCAAATTCATTTTTTTAATGTTTATTTATTTGAGAGAGAGAGAGAGAGAGAGAGAGAGAGAGCATGTGTGGGGGGCAGGGCAGAAAGAGAGGGGGGCAGAGGATCAGAAGGAGGCTCTGCGCTGAGAGCCCCCGATGCTCAAACTCATACTCATGAAACTATGAAACTAAGTCTGACGCTTAACCACTTGAGCCTCCCAGGAGCCCTCCAATTCGTTCTTGATAGCCACAGAGTGGGAAGAATTTTCTCCGCTTCTTACCCTTACCTTTATTACTCCTTTCTCAGTATTGATATACAAGCAAATAAAAGACATTGCTCCTACTATAACAAATTTGAACACAATTAGCAAGACTGACTTAATAGACATATGCAAAACACTGGACCCACCATTGCAAGTACATATTCTTTGCTAACTTAAAGTATATATATTTATATTTTTGTATATTTGTAGACAACATACAGGTGTCTTTTTTAAAAAGTGTAGTTGACACACAATGTTACATTGGTTTCAGGTTTACAACTTAGTGATTTGACTACTCTATACATTATGCAGTGTTTACCACAAGTGCGGCTGCCATCTGTCCCGTTACCTTGAATTACAATAGCATTGGTTGTATTCCTTATGCTCTGTTTTTCATTTCCATGACTTACTCATTCCACAACTGAAAGCCTGTATCTCCTACTCCCCTTCATCTATTTTTCCTAGTTCCCCACCTCCCTCCCCTCTGGCAACCATCGGTTTGTTCTCTATATTTATAGTTCTGATTCTGTATTTTGTTTATTAATTTTTTAGATGCCATTTATGAGTGGAATCATAAGGTATTTGTCTTTCTCAGTCTGAGTTATTTCACCTAGCATAATACTCTACAAGTCCATCCGTGTTATCTCAAATGGCATGATCTCATTCTTTTTATGGCTGAGTAATGTTCCATTGTGTATGTATACCACATTTTCCTTATCTCTTCATGTATTGATAGAGACTTAGATTGCTTCCATGCCTTGGCTATTGTAAAAATAATGCTGCAATAAACATAGGGGTGCATATATCTTTTCAAGTTAGTGTTTTAGTTTTCCCTTGGTAGATACCCAATAGTGGAATTATTGGATCATATAATATTTCTATTTTTAATTTTTTGAGGAAACTCCATACTGTTTTCCACAGTGGCTGTACAATTTACATTCCCACTGATAAATGCACAAGGGTTCCTTTTTTTCCATATCCTTATCAACAATTGATATTTCTCCTTGATTTTAGCCATCGGGACAGGTATGAAGTGATTTCTCATTGTGGCTGTGACTGAATTTCCTTGATTAGTAATATTGAGCATCTTTTCAGATATGTTAGCCATCTGTAGGTCTTCTTTGGAAAAATACCTTTTTAGATCCTCTGCCCCTTTTTTAATTGGATTGTTTGTTTGTTTTTGGTGTTGAGTTGTATATGTTCTTTATATATTTTGGATATTAACCCCTTATTGGATATATTATTTGCAAATGTCTTCTGCCGTTCAGCAGGTGGCCTTTTTGTTTTGTTGATGGTTTCCTTTGCTGTGCAGGGACTTTTAATTATTTCTTTATCATCTGATATACAAATCTACATCCCGATGATCTTAGAGATGAATATATTAAAACCCACTCACTGAAAACAGCATAGAAAAATTAGTATGTGAATGCTATATAATCACTGGTGTTAATGCCCTCAAATATCACTTTTGCCAAGTCTCATTTGAACCTCTGAAGTTTACATCCATGTAATGCTCATAAACGTATAAGCTTAGGCTTTTAGACTTGAGTGCTTAGCTGACAAATGGCCTAAAACATATAAAACAGTGTTCTTTAATATGTGAGCTATGGAATAATAGTACCTAGGAATATTCACACATGTTAATTACTTATAAAAATTTCAGTTTCTAAGTAACTTGGAGAAGTTCTGAATTACACATATCTAAATGGGATTCTTTGTTGAAATGCTACACTCTTCTGAAATGTTCCATGGCTCTAGATAGCGTTCTAGCAATATTTTATCCAGTCCCTACTATGTGTCAGGAATAGCATCATGTTTTGCTCAAAGAAATATCAGCAAATCAGGCATGGTTTCTGTCCTCACAGAGTTTTTAAAGTAATGGGAAGAGAGAGATTAAACTAATAAAGACATAAATATTTAGATTGCAATAAATTGTATTGTGCTATGAAGAGAAAGAATAAGATGCCATAAGAATGAACAAGGCTATCAATTTAATTGGAGGACGGATTTAGGAAAGGAAGTGAGATTTAAGATGAACCAAAGCTAAGAAAAATTAGACAGATAAAGAGAGGCATTCCAGGCACAGTGAACAGCAAATCCAAAGGCTTGAGGCAAAAGAAAATTTGCTACACAAGAGGAAGAAAAGGCCAATGTGGTCAAGGCACAGTAAACAAGAGGCCCAAGATGATGCAGAAGAAATAGTGAAGGGTAGATGCATGTGGAATCTCAGAGGCCATACAAAAGGTGATTTAAAAATTTTTTTTTCACAATGTTTATTTGTTTTTGAGAGGAAAGACAGAGTGTGATTGGGGGTGGGGCAGAGAAAGAGAGAGAAAGAAAGACAGAGAGAGACAGAGATGGAGAGAGGCAGAGAGAGAGAGAGAGAGAGAGAGAGATTGAGAGAGAGAGAGATAGAGAGAGAAAATCTGAACCAAGCTCCAGGCTCTGAGCTGTCAGCACAGAGCCCAACGTGGGGCTCGAATCCATGATCCATGAGATCATGACCTGAGCTGAAATCAGATGCTCAACCGACAGAACCACCCAGGGGCCTCCCCAAGATGATTTTTATTTTAGTAGGGAGGATTCTGATGAAGGAACTGGTGTTAAAATAATATTTTCTTGGGGCTCCTGGGTGGCTCAGTCGGTTAAATGTCCGACTTCAGCCCAGGTCATGATCTCACAGTTCGTGGGTTTGAGCCCTTCATAGGGCTCTGTGCTGACAATCAGCTCAGAGCCTGAAGCCTATTTCAGATTCTATATCTCCCTCTCTCTCAGACCCTCCCCTGCCCACGTTGTCTCTCTCTCTCTCTCAGAAATAAATAAAACATTTAAAAAAATTTTTTTAAAATATTTTCTTAAAGAAAAATATAGCATCATATTTACCTTTCCCCAACTGTATTTGATCATGGAAACCTTTTGATGAGAAATTTCCTGGTAGCAGTATCTTTGGAAAACATACTGCCAATACTTTCAGAAATCCCACCCTAACCAAGGATTGTTTGCTCATATTGTCAGTGTCAGAAACCAGTAAAAGAGGGGCGCCTGGGTGGCTTAGTCGGTTAAGCGTCCGACTTTCGCTTAGGTCATGATCTCGCGGTAGTGGGTTCGAGCCCCGCATCGGGCTCTGTGCTGACTGCCAGCTCAGAGCCTGGAACCTATTTCGGAGTCTGTGTCTCCCTCTCTCTCTGACCCTCCCCTCTTCACGCTGTCTCTCTCTCTCCTAGAAATAAATAAAAATATTAAAAAAAAAAAAAAAGAAAGAAACCAGTAAAAGAGACTTTGCCAGTTCAAATACATTTATCAGTATCAGAAACATTCAGAAGTAGGGTCACCAACATGGATGGATTTGTGGCTCAAATGTCATTAGGTCTCAGTTTCTCTTCATCTATCAGATCCCCCTGTCCCTGTTTTGGTTTTATTCTGCGGCCCAATACAATGACCTCAAAAACTGCAAGACTTTCCACTGTGGTGTCAAGGTGGCTGAATCATTCCCTTACGTGCTCCCACATTGCAGACTAGTGGAAAAGGAGCCTCTTTCACAACATTCCCCTGAAATCCACTGCCCCCTCACTGCCTCTCCCTGAAACACCCCCCTGGGAACGAATCACCAAAGTAACCCTAGTAATAGGATATGTGCACAGTTCAGGCCTAGGTAATCTGCAGCCTTCACTGTTTGGATTCCTGGACACAAATCTAGGATGGATACTATGGGAAGGAACAGTGCTGGGAAGGCAAAGAGTAAAACCTCAATGTGGATTTTCAAAAAATTATTGTTTGAATTATGTGGATATAACCATGTTTGAAATAATCATGTTCTATTTCTTGTTAAAAGTACAGAAAGGAAATGCAATCAAGTGTCTAAAAAAGCATGGAAACAATGTGCTGTTTGTTGTTTCTGGGTGGTTATAAAAAGTAGAAAGATTATGGAATAATGAAATAGGATACTTCTGTTATTACTACTACTGACAAATCACCACTATGACTTTTTTTTTTTTTTTTGGTCCTTTCCATCTACATGAAAATTATTCTACCTAGAATAGTCAATTAATAAATTATGTCATGTACTTCATTTAAATTATTGTCTGTAGCTCTCCCACTGTGTGCTTCTGAGTACTATACCTTACACTATAAGCATGTGCTTATATATGTGTATATACACACACATACATATGTGTGTACATATAATTTACATGCCTTTACTAAAATATAAATTTTGAGGATTATAAAAGATGATCTTATGGTTAGATTCTTTTTTTCTTTTTTAATGTTTTATTTATTTCTAGGAGAGAGAGAGAGAGAGACAGCGTGAGCAGGGGAGGGTCAGAGAGAGAGGGAGTCACGACTGAAACAGGCTCCAGGCTCGGAGCTGTCAGTGAGCACAGAGCCCGACGCGGGGCTCGAACCCACGAACCGCGAGATCATGACCTAAGCGAAAGTCGGACGCTTAACCGACTAAGCCACCCAGGCGCCCCAATGGTTAGATTCTTTAATCAAAATGTTCTCTAGAGTACTTTTAAGATAGTAATAACTATTGTAATTTATAAGAGGCAATCCAACTCCTGAACATGTAAAATAAATTTTAGGAGTATAAAAGGGAAAAAATGCTCCTCTATGAGAAGATAATATGGCCCGAGTGATCAAAATAGACTGAGATAAACTGTGGAGTCTGCATAAAAACTACAGGTCACAGAAAAGCTATGACCCTTACAACATCAAGTAGCAACATATTTTTAGTCTTACAGATGGTGGTTAACACTTCTGGTCATTTATACTTTGTTCCTCATTTTATGACTATCTTCTAAAAATAGTTGGGGCCATTATGGGGTAGGAATGGTCAGAGAGCGCCTTATGGATAAAATGAGACTTAGGGGGATTTTTTAAAAGGAGGCTCCCGGAAGTGCATGGTGGAGAATCCTAATAGGAAGTCAAATAGAGATGAAAAGTTTGGCAAATACAATCTAACTGTTCCCATATCAGTAACAGGTTTTATTTCCAACAAATCCCAAGAATTATCCCATAAAAATTTCTTAAGCATTTCCAGACTGTTAGACAATCAAGACTAGATTGTATTTTCTAATTTCATTCTGGGTATTTGTGTCTCTCTAAATTCCCCTCTCATTTTAGAGGAAAAATAGAACTTAGATTGCCCTCAGAAGTGAAGAGAAAGGCAAATAGGCTTTTTTTTTTGGTCTTTGAATTTGGTTCTTAGGTACAGCAGTTTGAAAAGAGATGGGTTTTAAGCGTAAATATCATATAAATGTACTTTTGTACTTAGAAGTCAGTATTAAAATAGTATATAATATATCCATCAGTTGTCCTGTGACATTTCTTTTTTTGGGTTGATGTGCTCTTGTAAAAGTCCAAATTTACAAGAGTTTATCCCTGAAATCTATTAGGAATCTAATGTATCTTTAGACTTTGTAAGTAAAGAGATTAGTTAACAACAATTGTCTCATGGCTTCATGAAGTAAATAAAGCATCTTTGCAAATCCTATAAGAATTATTTTATTAATGTAACTTTTGTAATTATTTCCTTAATTGTACATTATGCATGATATTCTGCTGATATAATGCCCTGCTTGTAAGAAGTAAAATATTAATTCAAGATACACATATAAATAATGATCTGTTTTCTGAGTTATTCCTGCAAAATTAAGTATTATGCCATGTTTATTCTTTATTTCAAATGATAGATTCTTGAAATTCCTGGATGGCGGAGTCAGCGGAGCATGCAACTCTTGATATTAGGGTGGTGAGTTTAGGCCCCATGATGCGAGCAGAGATTACTTTAAAAAATTTAAAAATTCAAATAATAGATTCTTGCATTCTATATATGAAAGAATACTAACATTTACATATGTTTAGCAAATTAAATTATGCTTATGTGTTGTATTAGTGTAGAAATGTTTTTTAACAGACACCAGCATATTAAAACTTTGACAGTGCCATACACTATAAATCATTAGATATTGATAAACTAATATCAGTGCTAAATTTTTAAAGGAGGATTTTTCCCATTAGGTTAATATCCATGAAGTTAGTTGTTTAAAAAGATGGTATTTTTTTAAACTTTATTGAGATATAATTGACAAATAGGCATTGTATACACTTAAAGTATACAACTTAATGTTTAAAAAAATTTGCTTTAATGTTCATTTTTGTTTTATTTTTTAATTTTTTTTGATGTTTATTTATTATTGAGACAGAGAGAAACAGAGCATGAATGGGGGAGGGTCAGAGAGAGAGGGAGACACAGAATCTAAAGCAGGCTCCAGGCTCTGAGCTAGCTGTCAGTACAAAGCCCGACACGGGCTCGAACCCACGAACCATGAGATCATGACCTGAGCCGAAGTCGGACACTTAACCGACTGAGCCACCCAGGCACCCCTAATGTTTATTTTTGAAGGAGAAACAGAGCATGAGTGTGGAAGGGGCAGAGAGAGAGGGAGACACAGAATCCAAAGCACATTCCAGGCTCTAAGCTGTCAGCACAGAGCCCCACACAGGGCTTGAACCCACAGACCGTGAGATGATGATCTCAGCAGAAGTTGGATGCTTAACCAACTGAGCCACCCAGATACCCACTTGATGTTTCGATATATGTATGTATTGCGAAATTAACACTACACTCAAGCTAATTAGTATATCTATTACCTCACACAATTACCTTTTTCTTCTTTTCTTCTATGGTGAGAACATGTAAGTTCTATCCTTTTAGCAAATTTTAAGTATACAATATAGTTATTGTTAATTATTGTCATCATGTGGTATCTTATAAGAAGAAAACAACAGCAATGTTTTGTTTAGTATCACATTTTGTATTGAACACATATCTGAAGATGTTAATCTAGCACATTATATATGTTTACTTGCTTCTAGATTCTACATATAAGTGAGATTGCACAGTATTTGTCTTTCTCTGACTCATTTCACTTAGCATAATGCCTTTAAGTTCCATCTATGTTGCCATAAGTGCCACATTATTTTTGGAGAACAAACAAACTAGTAGGGGATTATGAAGAAAGATGACTTATATGATGGCTAAATTCACATTAAAGTAGAACTCAAGAATTCCAATTTTTTCTCTTAATTTATGTGATAATGTGGGTAGCCTCTTCAAAACATAGGCTGTGGGCTAGAACGTTATCTTTAGTTAATCTTCCTTGGCTTCATATATAGGTAAAACAGAAAAGACATACCCTTGTCCAAGTTACCTCCTCTACCTTTTAAGATTCCACATGGCATGTTATATTCAGTTCTCTGCACAATTTCCATGAACTCTTGCCATTCCAGCCTGGGCTTTGTGTTCTAATCTAATCAGCCACGATGCAACTAATTCCTCATCTTTCAGTAAAACACCTTCCCTTCACACATAGCATGGAAATGACTTATCTACCTATCATCCAGTTCCCAGAGTCCTCAAACTAGCTGTCTTGTTGCTAAATCAAAGGAAACTCAGCAAAGATAGAACAGTGAACTTTACTTTCATGATTAAATATTATTATTTCTAAGTACTGATGTGCTTTTCTTCAGCATCTACATTGCTCATTTCTTTCTCTCCACCAGATAAGGTGTGCTTATCTCCTATCTTGATTACTATAGTTTACTTTTTAAAAATTCAAGTTCTGGTATCAACCCATTAAATTTAATTGTAAGTCTTTTCATTTTGGAAAACATCCTCCATTTTGGAATCTTGCACTGTTTCCAAGTACCCTTTCCAATAAATTCTATTTTTCTAAAATTGTGATAGATACACTAATGAGTGCTTTTTAAAAATAATTTATTTATTTTTGAGACAGAGAGGGACAGAACATGGGGGGGGGGGGTGTCAGAGAGAGAGGGAGATACAGAATCTGAAACCGGCTCCAGGCTCTGAGCTAGCTGTCAGCATAGAGCTCGACGTGGGGCTCGAACCCACGAACAGGGAGATCATGACCTGAGCCAAAGTCGGATGCTTAACCAACTGAGCCACCCAGGCGCCCCACTAAAGAGTGCTTTTATGAGATGGAGCTTTGTAAAAGAAGTTTTTACATAGAATTGGCTAGTATTCTTCCGGCTGTGACAGATAAAAATAATTAAAACTGTCTTAAGTTAAAAAAACAAACAAATTTCATGCATGGCTAGAGCTAGAGGCTCAATCAATATCAACTGAACTCCATCTTATTCTATTCTTGTTTCCCTTTGGCATTCTTCTGCATTGGCTCAAGTCTCAGAAAGACTCTCTTCTTGGCAGTTGCCACTAGCTGTAACTTACAATTGATCTTTTCCACATTCTATCCAAGGATTCCAACAAATGTCTTAAAATTGAGTTTGATTGGCTGTGATTGGGACACATGCTTATTCTTGAGCCTATCACCATGACCAGGCAACTTAAGTGCTCTATGCTGGCTATATCTTGGTTACATGCCACCCCTGGATCCAAGGGTAGAGACATCTTCTATAGAACCTCATGGACTGCAGTAGAAAAGAGGGGTTTAAAAAATTAGAGTATTAGTCTGATAATTCAAAAACAGTAAATATGAACTATATATGAGAAGAGGAAAGATATACAGGTACTATGTCAATAGGAAGTAGTATATATAAAGTATAAATAAGTAATCATGAAGCTCAGTGCATCATGACATAAATATATCTGGCATTGGACAGTCATTATAGAATTATCCTTACTTTTTTTCAAATACATAATATTTAGGTGTATTTGAAGAATCACCAAAAAGTAGATGAAAGAAAGGCCTTTAGGCCCTCTCTACAAGTGTTCTTTTTTCTTTTCTTTAGGAAACATTCATTGATCTCTTTCTGTCTAGAAATGGGCAAAAATTGAAAATTACTTCAAAGGCACAGGCATAGTCATAATAAATCTCAAAATGTCATCAAACTCTTCATTATTGTATATATTTTTTGCTTTCTTCACCTGTAAATATCTTTTAAAAGTGTCATTAATGGGATATTTACCTTCTTAATATTATGCACTAATAATAAGGAACTTATGAAGGAAAAATGAATTATAAAGATAATTGATTACAATCTATCAATCTATAATTTAAATCTCCTTCAGGTAAGATTGTTGTCCCTAAGCTAAAAGGAAGTGAAATTCACAGCCATGTGCAGCAGCTGCTTTTGCTGAAGTCAGATACGATCAGCCAAGTCATAATCAGGGTGGGCTGGTAAAGGCAACTACCCTTATTGAAGAACAATGCTCTTGACCCAGTCACAACTGTATCCTGTAGAGAAAGGACTGGATCATGAGTGCTGATGGTGAATAAGAAATAATCAACTTAGTTTAGGAAGAGGATTAGTCTATAAGTCTAGACACCTGGCTTCTGATCCTGATTTGTTAATTTTCTATGTGATATTAGCTAAGGACTTGATCTATCTTGGCTTCAGTTTTCTCATTTTTAAAATGTGTGTGTGTGTGTGTGTGTGTGTGTGCGCGCGCGTGCATAAGCATGCTTGCACTTTCTGTTTTCTAAATTTACTTCTAAGTGGCAAAATTTTATAATTCATTAGGGTGAAGAGAGATAAAGGTACATGGATCAGATAAGCACTTTTGAGAACCTATAGGTTGTATCAGTGGCAGTTGTTGTGCTGCTAAAATAATACAGCAGAAGGGCTCCATGCCTGGAATTTAGTGGTATCAACAACAATGGCAGCCAGGATGACCAAGAATGACTCAGGGAGAAGGGAGCTCTCCCTCCCAAAGATACTTATCCCAACATGAGCAGATATCAGGACAGAGTTGGAGAAGGCTGGTGATTTTCATGTCCACCTGTGAAACCCCTTTCCTAGAAACTAAATTGTTCCTTCCCACAACTAATCCCTTCCATCAACAGGATTATAGCAAGGAGCAACTTGTCTTCAGTTACTGGACCAGCTGTGGGCTCATGAGCCAAACTGGACTAGCAGAGCTTTCCCTCAGCGATTTGGATATGGAATGTAAAGAGGTAAGTAATTTTCCCTTCTTGAATGGCTGACCTTATGACCCTTGTGAGATGTTAATGGTCATAGCTTCCACCACATGGCCAAGATAAGGGGAATCAACTAGAGAGGAAGAGAGAAGGATCAAGTGGAGACTCACAATGTTAATAGAAGGGGGACAGAGAGATTCTTACTAGCTAGAAAGTTCATCTTCTAATTCTTCCTGAGACCCAGTCCTGGGGTTCTATGAGCCACCCCAATATTGTTTTGAATTACTATTTAAAACACTGGGTTTTTCCTTAATTTGAATTAGTTCTGACTCTTACTAACTTGGGAGGTGAAGCTGAATATGTGTTTGTAAGTTAAGCTTTTAATATTTCCTGTAACTATTGGTTTTTTCAACTGATGCATTATTAGATACTGCATTAAATATAGATTATTTTCTTTAAGGCCCCTAAATTCTTGGAAGGAGGCAATATTATCCCTTTTGAATATATGAATAAACTGAGGTTTAGAAGACTTTTCTAACTCACCCTGGGTTAGACAGCTTTTCAGTGGCAAGACTGCTCTCTAACAGACTTTCATTGGTTGGATTCTAATTCCAATCAGTTTAACCTCCGGCTCTTGCTTTTAACCACTATTTAATAAGATTAGGTAAGATGTGGATTGCTAGTGGGAAATCTGAGATAGAGAAAGTGTGTGAAGTACTAATTTTCCTAATACTTTCTAATTTCCCCAAAAAGGAAATCAATATGGTTCTGAGTCAGGAATGGAGACATGAGAAGAAAATAAATGGTCGGTGTTTAGGGAAGCCTGGTATCAGAGTTTATCTTGTTATGTGAGATTCTGTAATTCTAAAAATTGGAGACTTCATGGAACTGTTAAGGAAAGGAAATTATGTAAGAGTTAGTCATTTAGAAGGGAAGCCTGTGCACCACTGGCTGGTATTTACCAGTGCCAGAGGTCAAAAGCTACCACTTGAAGCATTAGTGGATTCTCCCTCAATGAATTTCTCCCAGGCTGTAGAACCTTATAACGTTTTTTCCAGTCCGGCCATGTTGCCTTCATAAGTATTTTTAATCACAAACATTCAGTTGGCCACAAACACATTCCTGTACAATTCCTTCATCTGTGTCTTCTAAAGAGGGAACTGAACTGTTAACTTACTTTTAAACAAAACTGAATAGTTGAAATGTCTGACTGCTTCCTATCAGTATAAAAATATGAATTTGTACAACAGCTGCAACTCATTTCAGCAGGATTAAGTTTTACCCAAAGAAGGACAAAAAAAAAGTTGTCTGTAACAAGGGAAGACTAATGTTCTCAATGGAAAGAAATGAATATACCCACAGCTTTTTAATGTTGGGTAACATAAAAATGGCTTTGAAGGTTAAATGAGAAACATCTTTTCTATTATTATTAATCATATTTCCTGATGATTAGTAGTGTCAGATCATAAAGATTGTAAAATTATTAGGGAGTAGGATTTGAAGTACACTGCAAAAGTTCAATAGCAGTAACTATAAAATAGCTAATCAACCTTTATTAAATATCATGCTGTTTCATAAGGAATGGTAAAAATATGCCTTGAAGGTCTTTCTTCATTGAGAGCCTTTGCCATCTTTCTCCATGAATGAACTAATTGGTATCTTTTCAACCAACCAAAGTTATATGACAATATTAAATACATGTAAAATATTTTATAAGCACTCATAACTCACCACTGCAAATTAACAATTCCCGAGCATGCATGGTGCTGTAACAATTAAAGGAGTGAGGCTGGATCTCTTATGGCTAATATCTGGCCTGAGTCACAGATTCCATGGTCAATACTTACTTTTTAAATTCATATCTTGGCATTCTCAGCTCACCTAGAGATAGATCAGTTCTTAGTAGCCAACTTGTTTATCAAATCATTCAAAAAGTCATTCGGAAAGCATGGCACAGAGGACAAGAGAAATGAATCAAGAACCAGGTGCCATGCATGAGCCTTACTTAGCTCTCCCACTTGAGCATATGGCTCACCCATCATGTAGCTTAGCTTCATCATCGGCCAAATGGAGATAATACTAATTCCAACCTTATGGAATTGTTATGAAAATTTTAAAAAATAAATAATTATAAAATCTCTAGGACAGTGCCTGGTATTGTAACAAGCACTATGTAATTGCTGAATATAAAAAATGAAATTTACTGATATGTTCCAGCAGTATTTATTAGATGCCTACCAAAGGTCAGGCACTATGGGTTGCATAAGATTGATCAGATACCTGTCCTCATGGAATTCACATTCTATTTGGCGGAGGGGGACAATAAGAAAGTAAGTAAATAACTAAATAGACAAGTTTATTTCAGATATGGATAATTTTCATTAAAAAAAAGGATGCTGAAATGAGGTTTGAGGTGGGGAGATGGGGGACAGGTTTGGTCAGAGAAGCTTTCTTTAATATTCGAGTCAGAACCTGAAGGATGAGGAGTGAGCCATGTGAAGCACAGAGGGGAGAGCCAGAAGCATGGAGAGGATAACCTAGTATGCATGGAGTTTGGTTAGAAAAGGCTAAGAGCACAGTAAGAAGTTGGAGAGTCAGGCAAGTAGCTGATGATACATGACCTGGCAGGTCATGCTAAGGACTTGCAATTTGATTTTTAATTGTAAAGAGAATTTATTCCTATTATGGCTCTTTTCATTTCAAGTGAATAAATTTCACTTAAACAATAGGAAAATATATTGCCTACAATCAAAATATATTCAAGGGATAAATCTGATCCAGGCAGAACTGGATCATCCAGACCTTCAATAATGACTTCAGGAGACTGTTTTTCCATCTCTTTCTTTCTCTCCTTGGGTTCCTCTCTTAGGCAGTGTTTTTACTTTAACACAGAAAGATGCCCATTGGCATCTCCCTACCAACACCTGCTTTTCAGTAACTGTAGTGAAAATACTTCAAGATAACTCATTGTTCTGGATTGTTATGAACTCGTTTGGGAACCAATCACTTTGACCCCGATCTGCTGTGCCTGAGTGACTTGCCCACCTCTGGGACCAGCGGCTGAGGTCAGTCTCAGAGAGAGAATGGAGATGAGGGCTTTCACAAAGGAAAAGTAATGTGCTTCTAGCAGAATAAGAAAGTGATGGATTCTGAGCAGGTAAACATGGAAGGCCTCTGTCAGATATTTGACTGATGTCACTAAAATGTATTTCATCTCTATCTCCAGTGGCATCTGTGAAGAAGTCAAGTTCCCATGTGTTGTTGCAGGCATAGGTCCATGCATACTGCATCCTTTTAGGTCCTAAGAGAAGTTCACCTTCTCTGGGACACTTCCGTACCTTTCAAAGGACTGGAAAAATTTTCTGATTCTCTCCGTTACCATAAAAACTTGGAGGAGGCACACCCAGCTCTTCTGCGTAGACACTGTAGTGCTGTCTACTCCTTCCGCTACAACTGCCTCTGGTGTCAGGGTCACAAGGTTTCGCACCTCCTTAGGCTCCCTCAGAGCCTGGGAACATATCATCTGCCCTGTAATCTTACTAAATCTCTGTTGGAAGTGGGACAATATGGAGAAGATGGCATGAGGTGCCTCTGCACAAAGCTACCCAACCTGTGTTTTTACTGCTCTTTTGCATGCTTTTCTTTTCCTGACTCAGCCCTGATTTTTTAAAGCACTTTTAGGGTAAAACAAACAAACAAACACAACTTCAACTCGGCTTTTATATGTATTCTTCTCAATTCTATTGGTCATATATACCAGTTTGAATTTCATTAACAAAAAGCTAGGTTTTAGTAACTCAAAAATGCTTTATCATACTCTGTACACTTTGCTTAGCATTTTGTTAAAAGTTTATTCCTTTATTTTGAGAGAGAGAGAGAGAGAGAGAGAGAGAGAGAAAACAAGCATGGGTCAGAAAGGGACAGTGAGAGAAAGAGACACAGAACCCTAAGCAGGCTCTACACCATCAGTACAGAGTCCATTGTGAGGTTCGAACCCATGAACCACGAGATCGTGACCTGAGCTGAAATCAAGAGTTGGATGCTTAACAAACTGAGCCGACCAGGCACCCTAACATTTTTAAAAGTTTTCTTTTGTTCTTTGAGAATCAACTTTTCTTTTCCCTGTTGAGTGTGACTTCCCTTACCCAAGACAGGGACCCTAGTCCATACGTGTGGATGTCTGAATGTCCCTCTATTGATAAAACCACTGTGTGCTCCAAATCCATTGTTAGTCTTCCTGGGAGAGTGATGGATGTACATGCACAGGGTTAGTGTTTCTGAACCTCATTTTCCAGATGGCCACTTACCTTTTTATATCTTTCCTAAGATAGAATTTCCCAAGAGCTCTATAAAATTCAGTTTTTGACTATAAGCTACCAAAATGTACTGTGGCTATTTTAAGCAAGAGAGTTTACTTGGATCACATCTGGGACTCACAGATGGAATGGCATACAGCAGGAATTTAGGTAACTTGTCAGCCCTACAGTGGGAAAGAATAACCTCTGGCCATGACTCATATCTTTGCATCATTTACTCAGGTCCAGGGAGAGCGTATCTCATTGGCCTGGCTTAGATCACATTACACCCACTGCACGCACAGGGCTGTGGAGAGGGGTTATCTCTTCCCCATGACTCTGTAATAGAAAGCAGAAGCTACTTCCCACCAAGACTATACACAATGGGGAAAGGACAACTCCTAGAATGCAAATCAAGATGCGATTAAGAATGAGAACAGAGTTGCCTTGGTGGCTCAGTGGGTTAAGCGTCCAATTCTTGATCTCAGCTCAGGTCATGATCTTACAGTGCATGGAATCGAACCCCACATCGGGCTTTGAACCGACAGTGCAGAGCCTGCTTGGGATTCCCTCTCCCTCTTTCACTGTCTCTTGCTGGCTTGCAAGCACACGTGCTCTCTCTTTCTCTCTGTCTCTCAAAATAAATAAATAATCTAAAAAAAAAAAAAAATGAGAAGAACTCCTGGACAGGTAGAATAACTAGGCTACCTGCCACAACTCTGTGATTCTATATTTTATATATAATATTACCTAGGGCTAGAGATATCACTAAGGTACTATTAGAGAATACTACTATAGCCTGTTTCTAAAGATTAAAAACAGAAGAATAATCTTTATCCAAATCCTTCCATCCAGAAAGAACTTCTTAGACAGTTTACTTTGTTCCTCTTCCTATGCAAAGCTTTGCTTGTGTTGTATTATTCACATAGGGAAAGAGAGCACAGCATTGATATTCAGCTCCTCTGCTGAACTGGACAATGCCTTTCTATTAACAAATAGGAAATAAGCGAACAGAAGAAACCTAGTTTAGAGAGAAGTCAAGGGCTATAGAAAGAGGAGGGTAAGAGGAGAAAGAGAGTGAGGGGTGTTACAAGGAAAGGAAAAGAATCCCATCAATGATGATGCTTCAGCAGCAGCTCTAAGAGGAAGATGACATATGAACCGTTATCATGAACTAAAGGAATCTCTCTTTCTCTCATCCTTCTCCATGCCTTCCTCATTCCTTTGCTTTGTCTTTCTCTATCTCTCTCTCTCTTCAATTTTATTTTGAGACCAGTACCTGTTCTCTGGTATCTGCTATTGGCAAAAGATTCATGAGGTAACTTCTACAGTCTTAACTATACTCTCACCGAAATGATTACCACATAGGGATTACTAGGACTTTTTTTTCCTCTTTCCCTTAAAACCTCTGGAATCACCTTTAATTTGTTCATTGGAGTAAATATGTAAGCATTTCCCATACAAAGCTGACTTACAGCTTTGGCTTTCTGTCCTGGTAGTGTGGCAAAGTATAGTTTAGTGTAAATCTAAACTACAGGTCTATGTAAACTTGCCCACAAATGTGTTTCCACTAAGTCTGGAAAGCCTACACCCAATGGTGAGAAACATGTAGAACTCTGTTTCCCTAGCTTTAATGATTTCTTTAACAGAGGATCCCTTTAGATTTTAATTGGATGTAGACCAACAAATTCATTCACCCAGCTCAGTGACTGCCAGGTAGGTATGTCATTGGATTGGCTACATGTTTTTGATAGAATAAGCTGTATGGCTTCTTGTGATTCAAGTTGTATGACTTTTAATAAAAATAAAAGTAATCACTATTATCATCAATAATTGTTGAATACTATCTTCTAGGAACAGTGCTCCTAGTACTTTAAATGTGTTCTGATGAGTGCCTTAAGAGATTATACATTATGATATGTATCGAGAGATCTATTATCATTTGTTATTAACATTCCCATTTTGTAGGTCTCATAAACAGCTTATAAGTGGTGGGCCACACCTACAGATCAAAGTATGCTTATTCAAGAGCCCATTAGGCATTGCATAATCTTGAAAGTGATGAACTAGAATGTTAATTTGGATAAGGGATGCTTTATCAAACTTAGCTTTGTAACCAGAATGTAAACTCATGAGACTCATGATAGCACTCCAATATATATTGAGTTGTTCTGATGGAAAAAAAGACTTTGCTAAGTTCACCAAGACACTCTTAGTATCTCATTCTGTTAGACTTTCTTCACAGTGCTTTTCCAGTCTAAATGTGAGTTGAAGAGAGCAAGGATTTAGGCTATATTTTTATAGCCATTTTCAGAGCATCTGAAAAGATTGACCAATGACAAGTGTTCAGTGAATATTCATTGGATGTTTCACTTACATATTAAAACTCAGCCATAAAATTAAGCACTGCATCAGATATCCAGGTGGAATCAAAGTCAGGCCACAGTCTCCTGGGTACTGTAATCTGATTTCCAAGTCCTTTCCTTGCTATATTTATTGTATGTTGTGAACATTGTATCTATGTGTGTGTTTGTGTACTAATGGAGGTTTAATGAACTTCTATATCCATGGAGAATATTCAGAGTATTTCCTCCAGCCTTAGTAGCATGAATCTGAAAATGTGCCACAAATATTTAAAGCCTGAATTGCCTCTGAATATTATTTAAAAGGACAACATATTAAGGCAATTAAAAATATGAACCCTTAGTCTGGCAGCCTAGGTTAAATTCCCTATAAATTCTAATTTTCTAATTACTTATCGTATTCTTTATGATTCTCATATGAATATTAGAATTTTCTTTCCTTTGATCACAATGCTAATATGCTTTGTGTCATTTTCTGTCTTACTGTACTGACTAGATCCTCCAGCTGAATGTGGCATAGAAGCAGTAATAGCTGGAATTTCTGTCCTGTTCTTGATTTCAAAGGGAATGTATTAAAATAAATTATAATTGTTACTGTAAATTTTTTGTTAGATTTTCATTACTAATTGTGACCGTTATCAATTCCTTTTTCTCAGCTCTAAGTGTACACCTTTTTGCCTGCTCTGTGAAAATGGAGCTGGGCCCTTTAATTATTTTTTCCTTTGACAGTGGTCATGAGTTAAACTTTGACAGTATAGGGCAGTAGAGAGAGATAGTGCAGGAGGTTATCCTTCCTGGCTCTCTTTTCTATCTCCTCAAGCAGCTGCTATGAACTCTCTTTTTATTGTCTCTGTCTTTGCCTTAGATCTCCATCATCTTTAATCTGGGTTGTAACAAAGAATTCTGGCCTTACCCAGGTTGTTTCTTCCCTTAGCCATATAGCTATTCAAGTTAACATTCTAAAACAATATCATCAGATAGTCCTCTTTTCTCTTACATGATGATATTCCTGAAAGTTTACCAAAGTTAAATATGTTCAGGCCACCAATGGAATTATGTATTATAAGGAAAATCTCTCCCTGGAGGACTAAAAATTGATCCCAAATTCCTAATTACAGTTCACCTTCTAGAAAGGGTTGCTAAAATTTTATAACTAACATATCATGCACATCCTTTCACTTTGTTTTTTTCCTTCCTAATTATGAATGTAGTCAATAAGCTTAGGTTCAGTGAGTCCCTATGTTTAGCCTAATGATTCCCATCTTTAGCTCAAGTTTATTAGTTCATGAGAACTTGCTCGTTGTCACTAATCTAGAATCTTTTTTGGGTAATGTTTGTTTGTAAAGTAATGTGTGAAAGGCAATAAAACTACTGTTTAAATTTCTGTGCTAAGATGCTGACATAAATTAGACACTGAGCAACCACTACCCTCAAAAGGTAACATATTGGATGGGGTACAAACATATATTTAGAACATAAAAAACAATTTTAGGGTTTTTGAACATACTGTCTGAAAGTAAGTTTTGTCTAAAAATATTAAAGTGGTCAAGGGCTCTATTTACAAAAACTTTTCATGTTTCTTCCTTCCCTTAAAAAAAGATCTAAACTTTTAAGCATGCTATTCTGTATCACCTAAAATCCCAGCTTATTTTCAAGCAAGAGCACTCTGTTTCCCCTCTTCCATTACCCTGTGCGCCCTCACTGTTCGCACGTGTGCTTGGTGCTCATGCTGTTTCTATAGTCATGACTTGCTGTCAGTCTGGCTTAACCATCTCATCTTCTCTTCTTTCAGAGTCACACTATTTTTTCCAAGCCTCTTGGAAACACTAACTCCAATGTGAGTCCTCTCCCTCCTCCCTTAAGTATCCCCAGAACAAATTAATTTCTCCTCTATGTTCCCAGAATACTATATATTTTGAAACTGTTATCTTCTGATTGGCAGTAATTATACTATACCAGCATGGGGGTATAGTTTAAGTCACGTCTCCTTTTCATATTTCATTAAATAAAATTAAATAGTTTGAGTCATCCTTTAACCTCTTCCAACAATTTCCTCTTGTTCCCAGGGTCTACATTCTAGAACAATCCTGAGAATAATAAAAGTTCTAATAATCATTGACATTGATATACTACTCACAATGTGCCCTTTGCATACATTAATGTATTTGGTTATGACAACATGTATAGGAAGATATTATTATAATACCTATTAACACAGGAGGAAACTGAGGTACAGAATAGTATCACAACTGGCCGTCCATGGTTTGGTTACATCACTTTGAGCCTATGGAGAGCAAAGCCATACGCAAAAGGTGAAGAAACTGGTTTTGGGGTGACTCTGAAAACCAGGGTGGCACAAGCAGCTTTTGGGCCCGGGTGACATGGTGTGACACAGAATAAGAAAGAGAGACTCTCTTCTCACTTCTGAGTGGATCTCACTGGCTTCGGTCCAGTGAGGATTCAGGGAAAGGCAGTGGCTCATCTGTCTTGGAGTGTCCCGTTTGGGCGGCACTGGAAGCCAACACTCTAAGCACGTGTGTAGACCTTGTCCTGGCATGCTCAGAGGAAACTGATGAAGGAAAGAACTGGTGTGTTAAATATTTGGGGGAGATCTCTCTGGGGATATGAAGAAGTAACTGGGTGAGACTTGGATAAATTGTAAGTCCTCCTTTATGAGGGGCTGGGCAAGAGATACTGAAATCTATATTGTTATTATTTTTTAAGTTTATTTATTTATTTCGAGAGAGATGGAGAGAGTGAGAGTAGGGGAGGGGCAGAGAGAGGAGGCAGAGAATCCCAAGTAGGCTCTGCACTGTCAGTGCAGACCTCGACAGGGGCCCAAACTCACAAAACCATAAGATCATGACCCAGATGCTCAGTTGACTGAGCCACCAAGGCACCTCTGTATTGTTGTGCTTAATGAGACTCCAAAGTGCCTATGGTTTTGTAAAACCCAGAACCACCTTGGATGCACAGGTGATCTTATCTAGTGTCCACAGCTAGCTTTAAAATAGGCATTATTATTATTTCTACCTTAGATGTTTAAGAAACTGGAATTCAGAGATTCTTATAAGTTGCAGAACTGGGGTTCAAACTATTTCTGACTCTAAAGTTCACTTTCTCTCCACTGTACCTGGTAACTGTCTTCTGGTTGCAATGGAAAAAAATACTGTTTTGTCTTCTGTTTGACATATACATGCAAAGCATTCCTTTTTCAGTACTTGGCATTTCTCATGACCTAGAAGTTAGAATTCATTGATATTTTTATAAAATGAAATCCCCAGTGAAGAGTTTTGTCCTCACCCGTGTTCGAAAAACCTCAGGATGCTGCTACAATGTGATGATTCTCAATGTGGTTTTCCTTAGAAAATGTGAGTTCAGATGTAGCTATCACTTTTAATGTGTGAAGAAAGGCTTACGTATACCACACTCACTATCAGCTCCTATGGCATACAGATAAGACTAAGAGCTTCCATTGTCCACAATACACAGTCCAGCCTCACACAAGTATTTTTTAATGCTTATGACAACACAAACACAAAATGTGTTTCCCGAGACATGATCTTCCTTATAAATATGTACATTATCCTACCTAAGCAATTCTTTGAACATCTTCCTTTATTAAAACAAATAAAAATAAAATTGTGTCTCGACTATAAACAGGAGAGACGGTGTTATAAATCAGTAAAGATATAACCCAATCAGGGGATTCTGCATTCAGTTAGATTCAATTCTTATCAGTTCTGATGAGATGATAAACTTGATTTTTATCATAGGAAATGGGATTGTGCAGTAGGTTCAATTTTGAATAATGTGTGATATTCTAATTCAGAGGAAACTTCAATTCATTCCAAAGAAAGGGGGTGTGCCATTGCTTACGGACAACGTTAACAGTTTTGCCGAGAACCTGAGTTTAGTTGTTTGCCAATTCCATGGGATTCAGGGAAGCATACTTGATTCATTTGGACATCCCAGAGGAGGGGGTGAGCGCCTCCCAGTGTGGGCTATCTTAATATGTACTTGCTTCTTTTTCTCAGTCTTTTCTCTCCATCTTTTTTCTCAATCTTTTCTCTCAATGATGGGTCAGATTGCAAAATGATGCCACCCCCCCCTTCTTGTGCCCACTTCTGACTAGCTAATAATCAGCAATGTTTCAAAAAATAAAGCCCTCTTGGTAGAGGTAAGAATTTAAATCCCCATGCTATACAATTAAGCTTTTTATTGGGATGCACACATGTAACAGATTTAATTTATATAAACATATGTATATTAACATTTTTTTAAAGTTTATTTATTTACTTTGGGAGAGAGAGAGAGAGTACAAGCAGGGAAGGAACAGAGAGAGAGGGACAGGGAGAATCCTAAGCAGGCTTCGCACTGTCAGCAAAGAGCTCAATGCAGAGCTTGAACTCACAGACTGTGAGATCATGACCTGAGCCCAAATCAAGAGTCGACCACTTAACCAACTGAACCACCAAGGCGCCTCAATTTTTAAATACTCTATGTGGAAGCAGGAGGTGAGAAGAAAAAAAAAAAAGCAACTCTGTCTCAGAGTCGGCCCCTTAAAGCCATGCAAAAGTTTCCAAACTAACTGCCTGAAGGAAAATCTAGACTGTATTTTGCCAAGAATGTTTCCCTCTAGTATTTTAATCCCAATAAATTCTACGTGTCTCAGAAAATGAATCCATTCTTTTCTAGCATCTTTAATTTGTTGATGTTCATGATTTTCTACATTTTAATTTTAATCAAAGTATGAAATAAAATATCAGTTCCCAAAAGATACACTGTGAGTGTTGTACTCGGTTTGAATCCAAATAGGTTGTTTTGAATATTTGAGGTTTTTCTTCCCTTTTAACAATCATGAATAAACTACTGTTCTTGCACAATGTGGATGATTAAATGATAAAATTTGGAAGTAAACTCCATAATGGTGTAAGAATGAAAACTCATGAGGGTTGTAGTGATGTTAGGCCATGGTATTTCATTGAAATGGTTGTTCTTAGCAATTGGTATGTCACTACTTTTGAGGCTGGTGTGTGGGCGGCCGGCTGACTGCTGAAGATTTAGCCAACAGTTGGAATATCTTAGGCTGGAAAATGTGTTGAAACAAATCTTCAAGTCAGCATTAGAAGCCGAAAACCTTGCAGAATGAACGCCTGTCGTATTCTCTTAGCTAGGAATGCATCACCCCACGCTACCTCCACCGCTCCTGCCACACAGCCATCTCCAGGAGGTGGAACTCTTTGTATTTCTAAATCCACCTTAAATACCACCGCCTCCTCAAAGTGCGCCCCCGAGTCCTCCTCCTCCACACTTGAAAAGTCAGCTCTCTACTTTAAATGCTCAGATTATTACCTGTGTCTTTCCTAAGGCAGATTTACTCTTCTTTAGTCTGGCCATCTGAATCCATGTCTTTCCTGCACTTGATTCTAAAAGCTCCCCGAGTTCAGGTTCATTATTGGATTCATCTCTGACTTCTTCATAGACCTTAGAGAGTGCTCTGCACAGGCCTGGAATAACAATGCAGACAGCTTACATTTATTGGGAGTTTATGATACGCCAATCAGTCTGAAAACTTCAAAACTCATATAAGACAGGTACTCTCATTATTTCTATTTTACAAGTATGAGACTTGAGACTTCAAGAGAATGAATAGCTGGTAAATATTCCGACACAGGACTGAAACCCAGGTGGTGTGACTTCAGGGCAGGTGCCCTCAAGAAAGGGGAGGAGGCACTAAGTCAGAAAATAGTGAATTTACCAAGTAATTGCCAGAATCAATACAGAGGTTAAGGTTATGTGTTCCAATCTTCTACCTTAAGAGCGTTCAATTAATCGGATTCCCACATTTCACGCTCTAGCCCTTTCCAAACAATTAAAGAACCAGAAGTGCACACTTTCCCTCCATTCACAGTTTTCTGATCAGTTTTATTTTAATCTGGAACAGCCAGGATTTAAATTCAGGAACACCAAAGCCCAAAGCTTGGTATTAGCAATACTACCCTGGATTCTCTACTCGCTGAAATGTTTACCTTCCACTGCTGCTGTGGCCATTAAAACTTCTTTCGACTGTGTCCCTTGGTTCCTCTGCTGACCAAGTCCTAGAGCTTCTTCCTTTCAAACCTGTTTATCTATATTCTTAGGCTTCTGATTTCTCTCCCAGACTATCGTTGTCAAGGTCAAACAAGTCACTCTTTTCATTTTTTCTGTCCAGGTCAAATTTTTAGGCCTTACAACATACTTGCTGCTCCTCTCTGTGCCCTCTTCAAGTTATGCACACATGATATTAATATTAAGTGACTGCTTTGAGTTAGTCAATTGTGGGTCTAATAACTGTCATGTGCGTTTTTCTGAAAACAATAATTGCAAGATTGCACAGGCTGATTCGGTAACTCTGCTGTCGTGTGCATGAATATAAAATAAACACAAGGGAGCAGATGAGACTGAGAGAAAGCAACTGCCAACTGGAACTTTAGAAAAGAATGATGTTCCGTAACCTCAAAAGCCATCGAGCGCAAGTGAACCGCATCTCTTTCTGGCAATATATTAAAGATACGTGAAATTCTGTGGCTTCCCTCCCCCACCTCCTATACTTTGGGGGTATGTGGAACTGATCTAGTGCATAATGGTGAGCAGCCTAGTAACCTTTATTGTGTGGTACTTAGAGTTAGAGTGTAGCTCAGACCTATTTTTGGCATTTTCTTCCTATCAAGATTCATAATGACATAGCAACAGTCATGCGGGATACACGTCTCTTCTATGTTCCAATATTTCTGTGCCTGCTCTATAGAAATGGCCAACATGATTTGTCGTATACACAGGGAATGCAGATTTTATGAGGTTATTATGTATACCTTCAGTATTGATCTTGTTTTCTATTTTTAAATTAGCCTCTGTCAAGATACACGGGAGTAAAGAATTTCAACATTTTCTTACACACACCATTAAAAAATGCCATTGCCTCCCATACTCGTAAGGGTTTTTCCAACAGAAAGAGTATGTAAAAGCAAGCACTAAAAAACCATCAAGTAATATAAGACTTCCTGTTATAATTTATTATTATCATAGTTATTATTATTACTTTTGTTATTAGGCAGGGAAATAGTCATCACTAGCACTGTATTATCACACTGTGGAATTAGAAAATTTAACTTGGTTATTTGGGTGATGAGTTTCTGTAAGGAGTCTAACCTAATTATACATTCAAGCCCATCTTTAATAGGTTCTTATTCTTGATCCATATATCATTTAAATACTCCCTGTATTTCTGCCTTTTGGTTTTGATTCTTTCCTGCTCTCTTTGTGTATCTCTCAGCTCCAATGCTGCCTCACTTTGGAACACTTCTTAAATTTTAATGTTTACAAATCACCTAGGGATCTCATTAAAGGCCCCATTCCTTGTGGCCTTGAGATTCTGAGCCTCTAATAAGTTCTCAGGTGACGCTAATGCTGCTGGTTCCATGGACAGCACTGAAGAGAGAACAACTTTATGTTTTAAAGTTCTCAATTAGACCCATGTAAGAAGACGTATTCTTGATTTTTCTCTCTTCCCAAATGCACAACTAATCATTCGTTTGTTCAACAAATATTTATTGAAGCCCACCTGTGTGCCAGGTAAATCACACTCTTCATTCTAATGCAGAGTAACTTACTTTTTCCACTTCTACTGCTACTACCACTCACGTTCAATACTACAATTATCTCTCTTCTGCACTTTTGCAATAGCTGCTAAGTACGTCTTTACATACTTTATTCCTTTGTCAGTTCATTTCCTTTAAATAGCGAAAAAAAAGTTTTAATACATTTCTCATGTTAGCATTCCAGTGTATCTAATACTTTAAAACCTTCCCAATGACTTTTAAATCCCAAAGTGCTAAGATAAAAAATCAGCAAGATCCTGGTTACCTTCATCTCCCATCACTTCCCTTCTGGCTTTTGATGTTCCAGAATTTTGGTAGTTTTTCACTTACTAAATTTGCTAAGCTTCTTTCCATCCCAAGTCCTTTGCACATGCTGTTCCTTTGCCTGGAATGCTTTTCCTCTCCTTCTCTATCTAATAACTATTCACCCTTCAGAACTTAAGAGTAATGTCACTTCATCAAAGAACCCTCATTTGATCTTCCAGCATGTCAGGATATCCTGTTACAAGTTCTTTTAATGCCACCTATTTCTTTGGGCAGAGGCACTTTTCATAGACATAATTACAGAATTAAACATGCAAATTAGTCTGCTTCCTTTGGTAACCCTTTGCATAGGGGCATGGGTCTTGTCTCTTTTTAATTTTTATTCATCTAGTTCTTAGCACAGTGTCTGGCAAATAGTTGATGTCAACAACTACTTAATAAATGAAATGATAAAAATAAATAGAAAGAACTTGGAACATTCTGGTCCATCTGGATCCCTCTGTTAAAGACAGAAGTAGTTTGCCAATTTTCAAAGAACCAGCCTATAACAAAATACACATCATTAAAATGTTATCCAGTTTCTTAGATGTATTCATTTGTTGTTTCAATGTCTTCCAGTGCTTCCATATCATTTATATGGTGTCCAATTTCCTCTGAAGTTCATGAGATGACTAATAGAAAACTTAAGTTACTTGCATATGAAAAAAAAAACCCAACTGTTTATGTATTTGAGAAGTGTTTAATATACTGCCACATACAACCTCCTACTGCTTCATAAATTGTTTCTGATGACACACAGTCTTTGTATATGGTGAATTATTATATGTGTTTAAGTATCCTTTGTCAAAAAGGAAGATGGATCTCGGAGCTACATCCCAGAAAACCTTTGTAATTACATTATTTGGCTATTTTTAAAAGCTATGGTCTCATCTTTTCTCTGATTGATAAGTTTAGTTTGTGAAAATATGTGTCACATCTCTTTCTTGAAGTTCTGCCACCACCTTGGGGCATCAGGGAACAGAAATAGAGGGGTTCCTGATAATGATCCTCGAGTCCTGCCTATCCCTAGATATTTAGGACCACAAACACATTGGTCAAGGAGATCTCTACATTCTCTTCAGAAAGTGTCATTCTAGAAATATTTTTGGTCTGGAGAGTCATCCTTAACTTTCTGAGGAAGGAAAAATAATTCTGGAAAATGTACCTATCCATCTTTTACATAGTAAGCAGGTCAATAATCAAATTGATAAACTGGAGTAATAATATAGTTTGTGGCTTGGTTAACATATCTTCTGAAGGCCTTTATTGCTGTCCGACCTGAGATGATCTCAAGCAATGACCTCAGCCCTCCCCAGGCTGACACACTCTGTATGTCCAAAGTGGTGAGTCAGCTTTATTTTAAGCCCTGAATGGAGTAGGGCTTATTCTTTTCAGGTCCATGGTGGGCTCCAGGCCAGCCGCAGCTGTCTGCTCAGTGGATTTCAGCCTGCTGCTCAATGCAGACTGACTCTGAGCCCTTGGCAGGGACAAATGTGATCCTTGTGCTTATAGGAAAATGCTTACATTGTCTATTCTCTTTTTGTCGCTGTTGTTTTACAGTCCACGTTCCATTTAATAGACATCAGGAAAAAGCTGTTCCATCCTCATTATCTGTGGAAACAGTCATTCTCACTGGTACACTGTATAACACAGCTTCATGGAAGGTCCTGGAACTCCTGAACCAACCCACAGGATGATGGTAGGTGTTCTGTAATTGAGGGGATATGACCACACATCACCCCAGGGTTAGCTCAACCGTATTCTGGCTCGAGCTCTTACTCACCTTCTCACATTTACATCTCTAATCTTACCTCATTCCCCAAGGTTTGATAATGTGGGTATAATAAGCATTCTTTTTACTGTCTTTCTTTCTTCTAACAAATTGTCTTCCAGATTTTGTCCTCTATTTTCATTAGTCATTTGAGTAAACACACTTAAGATGTTTATGCTTTAATCTGGTAGCTGAATTTCCCCATTTATAAACAGAGTAGATGGTTAAGGTAACCGGTCTATGAGTGTGTCAAGAGGCTTGGTTAGTTCTTATAGAGTTTCTGAAGACTTATTTTTGTGGCATTTTGGACATTCTCCTCTTACTTTCCTTGGCTTCCTAAGGTCACATTCTAAGTTCTATCCCTAAAAATCCTGGGGTATGCTTATACTACCTCATCTCATCTGCTTAGGTTGTGAGAGAAGATTAAGAGTTTAAAAATGATGCAAAGGAAATCAACCTCTCACTCTTATTCTCTTCTGTCCTTCACTGTCCCCATGTCCTCCTCTCATCTTTCCATTTTTTCACTATGAAATCTTCTCTTACTTATTTAACAACATTATGCTGAGGCTTCTCATGTTCAGGTTGTACTAGGCATTAGGGAGGTAATAATGAACTAGACAGAACTTCTCCCTGACCAGTTTACATTCCAGTGAGGAAAACCAACAGTACACACGTGACAAAAGCCATAATCAAGAGAGTGATGGCTTGCTGTTATAGATCCTAATGGAGACAGATCCCTTTCTAGCTGAAGGAAAAGCACTCTACCTAGTGTTCAGGAAAGCCTTCTCTGAAGAGTTGGATTTAAGCCAAGATCTGAAGAATGAGACCAACTTGAACATGCAGAGAACTTGGGAGAAGCATTTTGGGTAGAGGGAAAAGAAGGGAACTTTCCTGTGGTATTTTAGAGATTGACTGAAATCCAGCATAGCTGGAGGGTAACACAAAGTAGAGATGAGGGAGGCTGGGGCCAGATCACAGGAGAGCTCTGTAAGTCATAGCAAACTCTTGAGGAACAATGTTAGACCCATTGTGATGTCTCTTTGTGAGAGCTCCGGTGGTTGCCTGGTAAAACCAGGTGAGAATTTCAAGAAAATAATCTGCTTGGTAGATTAGGTATAAACATGTTCAGTCTGGACCTGGAATGAGGATCAGGAGAGAAACTCAAGAAAGTCCATTTTTAGGGCCATTGTCCACAAAGAAGTATCCAGAAGAACAAGGGTTCTCATTTTCAAGAGTACATCGTATAATGTACTATACACAGTGTTATACATTCCAGAACTTAGAATGTCTGCCCTCTGTAATTTCCAGGCTATACCTCCATTCACTAGGCTGACCACTTATCTCCACATGCTCGACCTATTTATTAGGCATCCTGGTTGGTCAGACCAAATTTCTCAGCCAATTTGGCTGAGCGCATCCTACTTGAATACAAAAACCACCACAGCAAACTCCTTTTAGCTTTTCATTCACATGAATGAAAATCCATCTATGTGGATGCCTACTGAGCTTATACTTTGTACAATATTCCACAACTGCTAGTATTTGAATTTTTAAAAATTCTTAATAATGCTTTCATCACCCTCCCAGGTTACAGGTTAAAATGTGATCATTTGATTCCTAGATATCCCGTTTTCTACTTGTTTCTTGTTGGAGGATTACCATCAAGCTGTAAACTCCTAATACTCTGGTAATAGTTGTAGAAATTTAAAATACAAATGCACTTTCTGCATTATTTTCCAACACAGCATTTTATTCAGCCCTACTTAAAATGAATAGTTTAATTGACTTCCTTAGGCTCTTTGAATAATAGGTTGAGCCAAAGGTGAAATAATATCTTATTATTTGCATTACTGTATTTCAGGGCATGGGGCTAACTCCGGTGGAGAACTAGGAAAAGTCACATTTAAAGGACCCAGATGGTAGAATACCATATGTTCTATATCTTTGTATGGGAAACGGCTCAAGCAAGTAAACTATTCCCAGACATTTATTACATAGCCCAGGTTTGGAATAATTATTATGCTTCTGGCAAGAGACAAAGGTGGAAAATGGAAATTTAAGTAGAGTTACCATTAAAGGAATTATTGCATTCTTTTCTGAACATAATCACCTGTAACTGGAAAAGTAATGGTTCCATATGTCATGTTCTTTATTGATTTCTGTTAGATATTTGCACTTACTTGACCCAAGTGTAGGTATAGGATGTTGCTAACCTAGATATTCTTAAGAACTTAATAAAATCAAGTGGCTATTGATAATAGAACAGTATGTTTAGACTACATAGTGCCATTTCAAAATAGAAGCTAATATTTAATATAATAGAAACTAACATTTTGAAAACTATAAATAGAATAATTTTGTTAAAATATCTAAAAGCATGTCCTCCCTCTAATATCTATACAATTCCTAAACAAATTGACATATATTTTGCCCACTCAGTACATATTATGGGGGCAATTTTGTTTAGTCACTTCTGAATGTATATGGCAAAACTCTTTTTCATGGCATTTCTTTTTTCCTTTTCTTTTCTTTTTTTGAGAGAGAGCATGAGTGATCGAGGGGCCAAGAGAGGAAGAGAGAGAGAGGGAGAGAGAGTGAGGAGCCCGATGTGGGGTTCCTGCTTACCTAAAGTGGGGACTCGTACTCATGAACTGTGAGATCATGACCTGAGCAGTAAGCTTAACTGACTGCACCACTCAGGCACCACTTTTCATGGCATTTCTTAAGACAGAGTCACTATTTTTGAGCTGGCATGTCAATATCCCACTGATGTTATTTTTTTATTTACAAAAACTTTTCTTCTCTTGCTGAGACTATCTAGTTTGTCTGAATAGATTTTTTATGGTCCAGATGAAGATTATACAGCACGATAGCCCTTTGATTAATGAAATTATTAGCTTTTTTTAAATTCAGAAATTAGTATATGAAACAAGACTGACTCCAGCTAACCCCTTATTTTAGCCAAATTTTACCAGCAAAATACATCTTGCATCTGATAAAAACACAGTGACCTAGAAGAGACAGCTACTCACAACTCCAAAGAAAAAATTGCCAACAAACAACTCTATGCATACATCAAGGCTCTTGTGGCATTGATATTGCAATGCATAATACGGGGAAAGAATTAAATATTTATTCCATATTTTCTGTATGAATTTTATCTTAACATATACAGATAGCTAGTGAAGGAAAGTTTTTATTTGAGAATAATACAAGGTAATTAACTTAAAAAAGGGATTTAGAAAATCACTAAATATATTCTTGAAAAAAATTATAACTCAGGCCAAAGTGTCAAGACTTATATCCAGCTAATCATTTTAAAACTATTCTATGTGACAGAATTTCAAACACATTAAGATCTCCTGTTTTTCAGGATGAAAGTTCAGAGCCAGACAAGTAGAGGGACTTGGCCCATGTCATGCAGGGATCCAGTGGCTTTCTTTCACACTAGAATCATAAGCTACATCTCTTAAATCCTGGTCTTTTAAGATAACAAACTGTTTGCTATTTTAGTGCTCCTTCTGTGACATTAGAAGAAGAATGTCCCTTTGGGTAACAAGACCAATGAATCATAAAATGGCTGTTGTCTTTATTTGAGTTTTCCTAGGAGAGGGAGCCTGAATATGAAACAAAGTGAGTCAAGACTCTGAGGCCTTCCTCCCAAGACTTTTTTCAAGGTGAGGTTACAGAAGTCCATGTTAGCAGTGTGTCCAGTGGTTAGAATCATGACTACCCAGTCAGTGTAAGCAAAACCTTTGGTTCTTTGTAATTAGGGGGATCTGCAGGACGGGGGAGTCTCTAACACATTCTTCCCAGGCTTTGCTGTAACGCTCCATGGCTTACTGCTCAGAAAGGAGGAAAAGTATGAGGAAAACAAACAGAGACAGACCTTCTTTGTGCATTGGCTCTCAGCCTGCCAAATCAGCTGGCTGGACGCAGAGGCAATTTCCTTAGCGTTTGCGGCCTTACGCTGACTTCTGCATGGGGAAGTTGGGCAATATTTATTGTTGAATGGGGCCTTGGGAGATTATTCTTGGAAGGAACAACTTCTGTGAACCTTTGTGTGTTGACTGAAAAATCTCTTCTAGCCAGGGTTTCACAAACTAGATATGATTCCCTCCTTCCAACCAAAAATGGCTGGGAAACAAAAATTCTTCAGGTTTAGAAATCCAGTCATATAGATGTGGTTTCTTCTTTCTCAAGGTGATTTACCTCTAGAGTCCTGAGTTAGGAAAGCATAGAAATAGGGAGATAAACTTTAAGATACCATAAGCTGCTCTCTAGAATTTTGTGAGCCATTAAGATGTACAAATATCTATTTTTTCATTGTTAATTTACAGAGCATTTTTTTGGAGCTTCCTTTACATGTAGATTCATGGGTCGGTTACTAGAAGAGACACAAAAATAAATGAAACATAGTCTTTGACATTAAGATGCTTACACAATTCACCATCTTCCAAAAGATAATAAAGTCAATCAGTCACAAGAGTAAATGAACCATCTGGTATAAATATTAGTCTGATTTAAAGATTCCATTAAGTGTCATAAAATAGTCATTCAAATACTGTTAGTCTCCTTAAGTTAGTGTCTGAGAATAAGGAGAAGGAGGTGCCAAGCACGTAATCTTAAATTATTAAGAAGGGCCAGGCCCTCAGGCTCAGTGCTATCTGTTATGTCGAGCTCTAGGACAGTGACCCTCATCCAGCTGTGTACCCAGTCCTCTTGTCATTTGCAGCTGAAATATGCAGCTGGTAAAATTCATGAGCTGGTCTTTCTCATTGAGGTCAGGGCTGAGAAGCCATCTCTGGCAAATGAGCCTCATATTGACTTGTGCTAATGTATAGACCTTGCAGGGTTTAACTCAGCTGACCTTGAGCCTTGCAGTCTGCTCAGTAACCTTTGGTACAAAGTCATGTGGTCAAACCACTATGACAAGCTCCCCATCCAGAATCTCATTTGCTCTGAAACCCAGGGTGACACCAGAATATTAACGTTTTAGAAACTTCTTCTACTTGACCTCCTAGCATTTCCAACTTACTGTGTCTACTGTCCATCTTGGTGGCTGGGAGATGTTCCAGAGGTGACATATTTCTAGGAGTCTTAATGTGGAGAGAGAAAAATACTCTCTTCAGTGTTCCCTCACCTCTCTGGTTGTTCTCTCCTTTTCACCACAGAGAGGACATCAGAAGATATCTATCTGACTAGCATCCATTTTTCTCTTCTCTTTCCCACAAGTTTCCTGGGCCTGAAAAGGGCTTGGCATTTCTTCTTTTTTCCAAGTTTATGAATTTATTTTTGAGAGAGCACGGGAAGAGAAGAGAGAGAGGGAAAGAAGAAGAAGACAAAGAAGAAGGAGGAAGGGGAGGAGGAGATGATGGAGGAAGAGATGCTGCAGGATGAGGAGGATGAGGAGGAGGAAGACAACAAGGAGAGAGAGAGAGAGAGAGAAGAGAGAGAATATCCCAAGCAGGCTCTGCTTGGGGCTCAAACTCACAAACCATGAGATAATGATCTGAGCCAAAACCAAGAGTTGGATGCTTAACCAATTGAGCCACGCTGGCGCTCCCCTGGGCATTTCTTCTATTTCCCCCTGATCTTACCTTTTCTTTACATTCGTTTGCTTCAGATGGAGCATGCCCTCCACAAAATAGTGAGTCCTTCAAGCATTCAAGCTTCAACCTAAAAGGGAAACAAAGGATCTATGGAACCTGAACATTCTATTCTCATAACAACAGTCTCAGAGGCCAGGTAGCATCTTATCCTTTCTCCTCATAATATCCAAATGAACTCTGAGGTTAATGGATGTTTTGGGTAAGTGAGGATGGAGCTCCTATATTCAGAAAGGCAAAAGGAAAACATATCGATAATGTAAGGCATTACCTTGTTTATGATTATTATACTTATTATTTGGACTTGTCTTATCCATTCCCCCATACAATCCCAAAGGACTGATGAGTTAATTCCCATGCGTGGAGCTCTCCAGAAATGAGTAAAACCTAATTTATTTTCGAGTATGTTCTCTATGAAATAGTGATATCCGAAGCTTTTAACTACTTGTGATGAGGAGAAGTCGTGTCAGAAACTTCTATAATGACGGAAGCCACTCTTAGGTACGTTCAGTGTAGCCCTTTATGTAAATTAGTTGCCTCAAGACAGAAAATACAGGCTGGCAAACCCTTCCTTTGGTGCCCATCAACCTGTGGCCAACCCTCTGAGGAGTAAAGGATGGTGCAGTACTGCTTTAGGGTTCATTAGCCTGGAGAAGAAAATAAAGAAGGAGAAACTAGAAGGGACCAAACCCCAGTTTAGGGAGCACATGTGAGATACTCTAACCAGGACTTCCAGTATTGTTCTGGAAGAATGTGAGAGGGTCTATGTCCTTAAACATCAGTGACAGGTTGGAGAACTTGGAGTGGGGGAAGAAAATTTCAAACATTATGGAGACTTCTTACCTTTTTCTCTTCTCTTTCCCTTCATTGAGGCCTGGGAAAAGTGATGGACACTTATTGGATCACAATGGAAATGACTATATCCACATTATTATTATTTAAAGTATTTTACTTTTTCAGTTTATATTGTTGGTTTAGCCTCATTCTTTAAGAATTTAAGTGTATTTGGTTTTATTATTCTTTTTTAAAAATTGTAACTATCAAATAATTCACAGGTCAAAGAGTTCTACAACTCATCTGGTCTCTGGATAACAGAGAGAGATACTGATAATGCCTCTTAGAATTATTATCATAATGATGCTAAAATAGAAGTCTTGCTGTTTCCTCTGCCTAGAAACCCCTTTCGTTCTATTCATTATACATTTAACTTCTACCTAGTCTACTTCTCCACTTCTCAAACCCAACACTTTTATATTTAAATCAGGTCCCTATTATGTTTCCTCACTGCATTCTCTTTTTCTCTTACTTAGCAATTTTCTTTATTTGTAATTGTAAACTTACTTGTGCTATTTATAAAATTTGAAACAATTTTTCATTCTTCAGAGAACCTAGGAGGCGGGGGATAAAGAGACCCTCATCATAGATGGCAGGTAGCAGTTAGGGACCTGAGAAGAACATAAGAGTAGTGGTCCACCTCTGACCATTTCAGAACACTTGCCTCTTGGAATTACATAGAGACCTCAGGTCCTTTTCAGCACTTCCTTCCCATGACTTGCTGAGAGCCTATATTCATGATCATTACTCTCCTGTCCAACTACCAATTTGTTCTTCATCGATATCTCTTGCTTCCTCCACAACATCCTCTGTCTGAGACTCATCCCCAGAGAATTAGATTGGGGCCAGGGGGTGGGGGGAATTTCCAGCTGGCTGGGAAGGGACAGATAATGTGGGAATGGTGGGAAGGACATTATAAGCCACTGAAGAACTGAAGTACAATAGAAAATGTGTTTCTGGAATTAAAAGTTGGATCACCAGATATATACTTTTTCTCTAAACACATGGTTGTATGGATCTAAAGTAATAGTAGAAAAATGAGAGCCAGTGAGTTTAAAAACATGCCTGTGGTATGCAGAAGATTGGGAATTGAACTCTGGCCAACTGATTCCAAGGTGCATGAGCTTTCTGTTATATCAGCTGCCTCGTGTTCACAGCTCAGCATCAAGATTGACCGTAATGCAACTGTATATCTGATATGGCGCTTAGGAGCTATAGTGAGCTCCTTGCCTTTTTCTTTTTTCTTTATGAACAAGCCCTATTTCAGTGATTTTTAGCATTCTGCCTTATGTATTTGCCCCAGTACACTTGTACAATAAGTAGCTTTCCTATCAGTAACAATAACCTGTTAGTAGAGTGGAGGCTAGATGGGGCAGAATAATTGTGTAATTTGAAAATGGCTTGTCCTTACTTCAAACACGTTCTGCTATAGACTGCTGGGGGGGAAGTGACCCCTTACCATCTTTTGGGGGGAATCCTTTTAAGGTACTTTGATTTCAGAGGCAGGGTCACTTGTACTTTACTCCTGGTTTTGTGAGTCTCCCCATTATTTCAGTTTCTCTAGCACCTGCATTCTTTGTGGTATCAGAGATCTATTTCTGAACCTATCTCCCCTGGTACGTGTTATAGCTATACTTTCCAGGTTCTGACTGCTTTTCTCCCTATACTTTAGTGGGTTGCTTACTTCTCATCCCTTTCTACCACCGTCCCTGTGCTCTGCCTGGGGAGAACATAACCCCAGCATATGCTGGCACCATGCTTTCCTCACTAACTGAAATGTCTGCAAGCTGTTTACCATGAATCTTTGGCACATTTGTGTAGATCCCCCTCTCTTTTACTCAAATAAGTCTCAGAGGACATCCCTGTGGTCTGTCTGGATGCTGGGTCTCCATCATTCTAACCACACTGCCATTTATCTGAGCCTCCCCACCCCATCCACACAATTGTCTCTTTATTGTTCTGTCTTGTTCTTTATTGTTAACTTGAACCTTCTTTTAATAGCTTCATCGTGGATGAATGAGCCTTTAAAAAGAGAAGTGTGTCTTCCTTACATACATTTTTATATGAATTCTTGTTTTATTGTCCCTGAATGGGTTGATTTGTTCAGGAAAATGCAATAGAGCACAGATGTTTGGGCCAAGTGTGCTTGGTAAATGGTATTCTCTACAGAATGCTTTTAGGCATATGAGTACTCACAACAAAAGGTGGACATGTTTCCCTCTTGGAAAGTTTTATTTTTTTCTCAGTCTTGTCAAAAGTTGGATCCATAAACTAGATTGGTGGGATATTTATTTTAAAATATCACTAGCGAAATGTATGAGTCTATATATTAAAGCTTATAAAACCACTTTCATAAAACTATTAAGCATTTTAAAGGCTGGTATCACCAAACATTCTCCACTAGGTTAGGACCTGCTGGCTCATATTCTTGCTCAGAGGAATTTATATTGTTTTTGTCTCTGAGCCACTGAGAATTGTTCTGGTAAGGATATGTAGGCACAGCGTGGTGTGTTGGGGTGTTACTGGGTGGGATCTTTGTCAAATACCTACTTGGTGGAATTCATTGAGGATAAAAACACTGTCTGTGAGACTGCTTTTGAAAAATCTTCCTGGTAGCTGCGGCCATAGCAATTACCTGAAACAAAATTGGTATGACTTCCTTTCCCCTCCTCAAAGTAGATATAGGCTAACAGTATACTCTGAGGATTTTACAGTTAGTAATTATCTTGTTTTAGTTTTTAATCTTTTAATGTTTTGTTTTTTTTTTTTTTTTATAAAGGGAAGACTCACATAGAAGCTGATAATAACAGACAGGACATTTTCAGTTAGTACCAAAAATCACTCATGTTTTTATGTGAAGAGCTTTTGAATACCTGAACCTTTGGACTAAAATTTTGGTGACCATTCCTGATTATCAGGTATTATATAGATAGTAGGGAGAGATAGATAGATAGATAGATAGATAGATAGATAGATAGATATACTGTAGAGATAGATAATAGATGATGATGGATGGATGGATAGATAGAAAGCTTCAAATTTCAGTAAACTGATAGGGTTAAATACATTGTTTGATTGTGCTATTTCAGAGAAGTTCAGAATAAGGTCACATCTGAAAAGTGAGCCCCTTTGCATTTTAGAAAAAATGCCAGTTTGGAATTTCCATATTTAAGACACTCCTACCCCTGCCAATAAAATATAGGTTATATGATTCTATAAAGTTTTCAGCTAGAAAGTTTTACTTTCATGGCAGAAGAAAACTGTAAGTTATTATAGCCCATGATGTTTATTTAGGGAGAATGTGGGATAACACATAATTTTGACTTATTTCTAGACTAAATTAATATGATTATATATTATTTCATACCACAAGACAAAAATTATTTTCTTGTAAAAGTTGGTTTCTCTCCCAGATGAACTGGATTGTTATTTAGATCAATATTTTCTATGAATACCACTACTAGCCAGAAATTTTAAGGAAAGAATAAAGTGACATTTGTCACTAGTCCTATCTCAAATTAATAATAAATAGGTAACTTGCAGGGTATGTACTGTGTTTTCATTGCCTGTTGGTTTGAATTTGGCGGGGGGTGCAGAATCGACAGTAATTATGGATTTGTTTACACAGTTGAGTTAGAGGCGTGCAGTCATTAGAACACTCTAGGTCAAGCTGTATAGACAGATCCACCATGAAGGACGAACTAAATATAGCTGCCCTCTTGAAGGAAAGAAGTGGAGGCTATGTAGGAACATTTAAATAGGTGAGGATGTTGTCTAAGAAAGACTTGAGAACTAAGGTCTTAAATTCATAATGAAGTATGTGCTTTAGAGGGCACATGCAGGTGCCCACCAACCAAGGAATATTTGAGAGATTAGTCACCATAAACTTACTCAAGATGAATTCAGGTATTCTCATTCAAACAGGTAAAGGAAAGAATTAGAATTAAAAAACGTGCTTTTTGCTTACATTACCTGGTTAGCCTCTGCCAGCTAACCCATCAAGTGAATTGAAAGATGTGCGACTTGGATGAAGGAAAATTGATGTCTCTAATACATAATATCATAGTTGTTAAAGTGTTTTGGTTGAAAAAAATGTAGACAGTGCCCAGCCCACTGGAATTAGAATCTTAAGCATAGCTACTTAAGAGAGAGTTTACCAGCAAAAAGTAAATTGATGAGATGCCCATAATGGGCTCTGCCAGACCCCTAAGGAGAGGTGCATCATACAGAAGAGGTAGTGCTCCTGCAGCCAGTGTGAGGGGAGTCTCTCCCCAGAAAGCGCCCTGTGAACCAAAGGGGACAATAATTTTCAGAATTGTGATCTCTAGAATAAGTCTCTTTATTCCTCTTTTTTTTTTTTACCATATCAAAAACCAAATAGATGCTCTGCTAGCAAATCTATGTATAAATTCTTTAGATAATAAAAAAAATGTGTTCAGCTACAATAAAACAGTGAAAAACACATTAAATACAATTATTTGCAGCAAACATTGATGGCTGTTATGTTATATTATATAAAGGGCTCATAAAAATAGGAAGAAAGCCTCAAGAGTCTCAACAGACATATGTACAAAATGTATAATAACTAACATATATTGAGAGAATAGAAATGTTGTCAACATTGGGAATAACAGGTGATAAATGAAGATGATCATGCAGTGCTATTTTCTTCTGGTGAAAAATGAAAGGGATATTCTGGCTCCACTAAGGGCAGCACAGTACAGTGATGAATAAAAAATGATATTCTAAAAATCAGTGTGTCAATTCTTGCAAAGAAAAGTGAAGGAGTAATCTCCTTTGCCTACTAATTTTACTTCTAGAAACCTGCCTAAAAATAGAAATAGCAATAAAGGCAAAAAAAAAAAAAAGTTATGCACAACCATATTCATTGAATCTGACAGATCTGTGGTCACCTTGGCCCTATCCCTGACTAGTTCTGTGGCTTTGAGAGTGATTGCTTTCTGAGTAAGCCTCAGCTTCATTTTCTGAAAAACATGATAAGAAGCTCTACCTCATTCAGTTATGAGTACTGAGAGGGTATGAAGTTCCGAGTTCATGTGCTCAGTTAATGACTGCAATACAACATCACTAATACATCTCTAGCCATAGGGAAATGACTATTAAGTTAATTTGATAGATCAAATTGATAGAATAACATGTGCCTATCAATATTGACATTTATAAAGACTATAGAATAATGCACAAATTATTATCTTAGAATGTTAAGTTAATAAAATATATCTAACCACACAAAGATGGTGATTTCTAATACTTAAAAAGGAGAAAGGAAGAAAAGAAAGAAAAAAGGAGGGAAGGAAGGAAGGGCAAATGTATGTAATTGAGTCTAGAAAAATGTCCTGGAAAGAAATATATCAAAATGTTGCAACAGTTATTTGTGTTGGGACAAAGACTTTTTTTCCTGTAGAGCTGAAAAGTTATTGAATAAAAGTTTCACTTCTAACATGGCATTGTGAGGAGCTCTGCAGAACTGCTCCCCATAGAGTAACTATAACTGATCCAAATGATAAACAGACAACCATTTAAAATCTCGGCAAATATTCCTGAGGGCATAGAGCTAATGAAAAAAAAATTACTCAGGAAAATCTACTAAGTCTCCATAATGCCTTGAAGCTCTGTGGTGCTTCAGCTTGACTTGCTCCCTCCCTCCTCTGCCCCAGCTCAGTGTGACAGAAGCTTTAGTTTGGGTCAGTGTAGCCAAGAACACAAATTTCTTGCTTCCTTTATTGCTGTCCCCCATGTCTCCCTTGAGGGCCACCATATCTCAAGTCCAGTAGGACAACAACAGTTCTCATCCCCTTCAGCTTTGTGTCACAGAGTCTGTGTTCTAAGTGAGTGAGGCTGAGAGGCTGAGGGGAGGGGGCTTCCTCCACACAGTCCCCCTCAGAAGGGTGGAAGTTCTATTCCAGGTACTGCAGGCCAAGTATTGGGGGCCCAAGTATACCTCACTTCAACTCCATTGTACAACAGAGGTTCTACTGTGGGAGAGTTGAATGGTTGAAAAGTTGAGAAGACTAGATGCTACTATCCCTGCGGAGTGACTTGCTCACAAAGCAGACTGTAACTCCAGCTCTAGGGTAGAAGCTCAGAAATTCTGCCCAAGGAGGGGAGAGGTAGATCATAGCAAAGAGCCTCAAAGCTCTCCCTAAGGAAATGACTTTATTTAGAATAGACAGTGGAAAGTTCAGCCTAATGGCAAGCTTGAAAACCAAGAGATTTAGGTGGTAAGATCTAAGAGTGGGCTGGTAGCTCCATGAAATCAACAGAGTAAATCCTCAGCCACCTAGTTCAAAGAGAGACGCAGGAAAAGAAAAAAAAAAAAAGATAACTAAGAAGAGCACTCCTGGGATCCAGAACAAACCTCAAAGCCTAGCCTCAAAATGTACCCCTTCAAAGAGACATCTGAATTTAATTAGACCAGACTGCAGAGCATTTTATGACCCAGAGAATTTTTGAAAACAATAGAGCAATCAGATAGCAGTGAGTGGAAGCTAACAGCTGGGCATGATACCAAAAGAGGCAGGTAGCTTACCATAAAACAGGGAAAAAGGCAAAGACCTTGCTAAAACTACCATCATAGGAGGCGCTGCATATGATCAAGGTTTACCCTCTGAGATGGCAACATCAGAGATTTCATACTGAGAGGGATAGAGACTTCTCTCAGGCCACTAAACAAATAAACAAGCAAACAAGTACAAGAGTAAGCCTGGCAGCGGGGGGAGGGGGGTACTATCCAGAGCCCTTAACACAGAATTTCTAAAATGCCAAATTTTTAACAAAGAATTGTGAGAAATGCAAAGAGACCAGAAAGTGAAGCAAAGAAATTGCCTGTAAGAAGGCTCAGATGTCAGACTTAACAAACACAGCTTTCAAAGCAGCTATTATAGGGGCGCCTGGGTGGCTTAGTCGGGTAAGCGTCCGACTTTTGCTTAGGTCATGATCTCGCGGTTCGTGGGTTCGGGCCCCGCGTCGGGCTCTGTGCTGACTGCCAGCTCAGAGCCTGGAGCCTGTTTCAGTCTGTAACTCTCTCTCTCTCTGACCCTCCCCTGCTCACACTGTCTCTCTCTCTCTCTCCTAGAAATAAATAAAAACATTAAAAAAAAATTATAAAAAAAAAACAAAAAAAAAAACAAAGCAGCTATTATAAACATTTTCAAGAATTAAAGGGAATCATGATGAAAGGAAAAAATATGATGTCAATGTTTCATCAGGTAGAGAATATCCATAAGACACAGCAGTTCTCAAAAGAACCTATGGAAATTCAGAGTATGATAGCTGAAATAAAAAAAATCACACGAGGGGCTCAACAACAGTAGATTTGAACTGGCAGAAAAAAGAATAAGCAAACTTGGGGATGAATTGGTAGAGATTATGCAATCTGAAGAACAGAGGAAAAATGAGGAAGAAAAATGAACAGAGCCTCAGAGGAATGCAGGCTACCACTAAGCTCACTCATAGGTGGAGAACCCAAATGAGAGGAAGCAGAAAAGTTAGAGAAAAGGATCAAAGAAAACTATCCAATATCCGATGGAAAAAAATAATCTATATACATAAGAAACTCAAAGAATTCCCTATAAGATACACAGAAAGAGATCCACACTCGGACATATTATAGAGAAAATAATGCAAGCCAAGGATGAAGAGAGAATCTTAAAAGATAAAAACAACTCATCACATATGACAGAAAGATATCAACAGATGATTTCCTGTTAGAGACAATGAAGGCCAGAAGCTGTAGGGTGATATTAAAATTTCTGGAAAAATAAAAGTTCCAAGAATATTATATCCAGCAAACTCTTTTTAAAAAGTGAGGGTGATATAAAGGAATTCCAAGACAAACAAAACCTAGAAAAATTACTGCTAGCAGACTTGCCTTGTAAGAAATACTAGTGGAAGTTCTTCAAGCTAAAAGCAAGGGACTCCAGACTAAGTAATTCAACCCATGTGAAAAAACAGAGCTCTAGTAAAGGTAATCATGTAGCTAATGACAAAAGACAGTAAAAATGACATATTTCCTCCACTTTCTTCTTTTAATTGAGCTAAAAAGCCATCACATAAAAATGGATATAATTGTTATTGGCTTAGAGCATAAGGAACCAAAATATATTTTACAATAACAGCAGGAACAAGAAGGTGGGTAGGAATCAAGGTGTATTATAGAAAGGAAATGACACCAGATAAAGTGGAATCCATAGAGAGAAGTAGAGACCAAGAAATAGTAAAAAAAAAAAGAATATAACAAATTACATAAATATATACTAGCTCTACTTTCTTCTCTCAGCTTTTTAAAAAGCCATAAAATAACATAAGGAAACATGTATGAAAATGTATTGTTGGCTTATATAGAGATGGAGCAATACTAACACAAAATAGGGGAAGAAGGAAAGGAGCTAGCTAGGGTAACAATTCTATATCTAATTTGAATGAAGTTGGTATAAATCTGAAGTAGATTCTAGGTATATATAGTAACCACTAGAGAAATAACGACAAAAATGTGAACATACCATTAAAGTAATTAAATATGAGTTAAATCCTTGTGATGTGGGTGAGGCAAAGACTTCTTAGATGTGACACCAAAAAAGTATGGGCAACAGAAGGAAAAGTAGAAAAATTGGCCTTCATCAAAACTGAAACCTTTTTAAAAATTTTTTAAATTTATATTTATGCTTTTTTTTTTTAAAGTAGGCTCCACGTGTGAAGCCTAATTCAGACTTGAATGCAGGACCCTGAGATCAAGACTTGAGCTGAGATCAAGAGTTGGATCCTTAACTGACTGAGCCACCCAGGAGCCCCTAAAACCTTTTGTTTTTAAAGGGTACCATCATATATATCAAAAGACAGCCTGCACAATGCAAGAAAATATTATATTTAGAATGCATAAAAAACTCTTACAACTCTATAGTAAAAGACATATTTTATCAGTCAAAAATGGGCAAAAGAATATTTTTCAAAAAACCCATGCAAATAGCCAATAAGCACATCAAAAGAGGCTCGACATCATTAGCCATCAGAGAAATTCAGGGTACAGACAAAGACATAATGAGATACCACCTCATACCTACTAGGATGGATTTAATTAAAAATTCAGAGGGGCACCTGGGTGGCTCAGTCAGTTGAGCACCAGACTTAGGCTCAGAGCATGATCTCATGGTTCATGGGTTCAAGCCCTGCATCAGGCGCTGTGCTGACAGCCCAGAGCCTGGAGCCTGCTTCAGATTCTGTGTTTCTCTCTTTCTCTGCCCCTCCCCTGCTCATGCTCTGTCTCTGTATTATGATATACGATTCAATTTACATGAAATGTCCAGAACAAGCAAATCTATTGAGTCAGAAAGTAGATTAATGGTTACCTGGGATTGGGGAGCCTGGGTGGCTCAATCAGTTAAATGCCCAACTCTTGATTTTGGCTCAGGTCATGATCTCACAGTTGTTCAAGCCCTGCATCAGGCTCTGTACTGTGGAGTCCGCTTGGAATTCTCTCTCCCACTCTCTTTTTGCCCCTCCCCCACACCCACGTGTGTGCTTTCTCTCTCTCAAAATAAATAAGTAAACTTAATAAAAATGATTACCTGGGATGGTAAAATTGGTGCAAATGAGGAGTCCCAGCTAATACCTATGGGGTTTCCTTAGGGTAGAAAAATATCCTAAAATTTACTGTGGTGATGGTCGTACAACTATGGATATACTGAAAACTATTGGACTATACACTTTAAATGGGTGAACTGTATGGTATATGAATTACATATCAAGAAAACTCTTATATTGAAATAAGCAAATGAAATGTATTGAATAAATGCAGCTCTTATAACAAAATGTACAGAAGTGCACAAACACACGATACACATCTCCCTAATACACTATTTTCTAAGATTCTTCTAATGTGTCATACCATAGTTCTATGAGAAAGTTAAACAGACAAAAAAAAAGATTTTTATAATGACAAATTGAATATAATCAAGTAGCAAAGTATGAAGAGACCTTAAGAATGAGGAGGAAGGGGCGCCTGGTTGGCTCAGTCGGCTGAGCATCCAACTTCGGCTCAGGTCATGATCTCATGGTTTGTGAGTCTGAGCCCTGCGTCAGGCTCTGCGCTGACAAACAGCTCAGAGCCCGGAGCCTGCTTCGGATTCTGTGTCTCCCTCTCTCTCTGTCCCTCCCTGATAATGCTCTGCCTCTCTCTGTCTCTCAAAAATAAATGTTAAAAATTTTTGAAAAAAACAAAAAGAATGGGGAGGAAGTGGTGAGATCAAGGTTTTGCCAGGTTTGGAGAAGATAAAACTTGATAGAATCCTTAATGGATTGAGTATTTATTAAGTACCAAATCTTCCATGGATAAACACATTTTGTTTTACAGGCTCTTTCTCTTAAGTAGCTGCTATTTTGTCAGGCACTTTTCAAGGTGTCTTACATACATTATCATTCGTTCTCACACAACAAATTTTACAAATGAGAATATGAGAACTTTGTGAAGAGGTAACTTTCCCAATTTGCATACAACTAGTAGGTGGTAGAATAAAGACTAGAATTCAGGAATACCTATTAAATCATTCTATGTTGGTTACTGTAATTGTAAGCTCTGTGGGATACTTCAAAGAAATCTTATTAAAATGTTTTTTGCACATCACTTCTTTCAAAATGAAGAGAATTGAAATTTGAGAAGTCACTAATTAATTTGTGAATAAATCCTAAGATCCCAAGGAAAATCCCCAAGGCTCTCCAAATATTAAGCCTTAAAATGTAGCACCTGAGGTCACATTAACAACTTTTCTAAGTGGAAGTCATGCATTTTTAAAGTTCTTCCTAGATAGGTAATGTTAACAATTTTTATTGCTCCTTCAATTCTTTAAAAAATGATTTCTTGAGATCAGTCAGTGGAAAACTCTTGGTCATATTTATGAAAAATCTTAAGGGATTGCTTCTCTCAGACTGGAGAGTATAACATATCAAGTAGTTTCTCAGCTCAATACATTAGAGCTTTGTCCTTTATGGAAGTGAGATGTCATAAACAGTATATAATGTACTTTAACACTGCACTAACCTTTGTATCTTTTAAGTTTTTTATGTCTTTATTTTGTTTTATTTTGAGAGACAGAGACAGAGAGAGAGAAGGGGAGGGGCAGAGAGAGAGGGAGACACAGAATCCGAAGCAGGCTCCAGGCTCTGAGCTGTCAGCACAGAGCCCAATGCGGGGCTCAAACTCACAAACTATGGGATCACGGCCTGAGCTGAAGTCGGACCCTTAACTGACTGAGCCACCCAGGTGCTCCTAACCTTTGTATCTTTAAAGCCTGATTCTATCAGGCTGATGAATATTTTTTAAAAATTATTCAAATCTATATTTTTGTGCAGACAAAATGATTGTTTTCTCTTGTCGGAGGCCGGCTCCGGCAGGTCCAGGGGTCCCTGAAGGATGGAGGATGTCGGCGAGAGAGAGTGAGAGAGCCCCGAGATCCTTTCTGGTCACCAGGCAGGCATCTCCGTCCTGTCGGTTTTGGTGTCTTTATTTATAGGTCAAATGTTAACATGGCATCAGAAAATGGAATTTTTACAATGGATAGCTCTCTGTGATAAGATGTTTTGGAAAATGTACAGAAACAGGTTTTATAGAAATATTCTTGCAGAACTGCCCCAATTATAGTGAGGTTAAGTAACTAAGAAAAAAACAAGGTGTTCACATTTTAATAATGCTAAGATTAAGTCATAGGTTTGTAGATACTCTTATCCATCCTCATCACTGCTTCCAGGGTAAGGGAAGGTGTTTATGGAAAGTAGGCCTTAGGGAAGGGGCTGCTATACACCATCAGTTAGCAAAGGTGAATGTACTAACTTATGTTCTGCCCTTATCTGTTCCTTCTCTCTAAATTAGGCTCTTTGTCTCCGGGCAAGACTTGATTTTCCAGTTATATTCTTTATGGCACCGGAGAGCCAACCATACCTTTAAAAAGTTTAGCTCATTTCCAATACATAGAATAGCCTCTTCAAGGGCATTTACCTTTGTGTCTAGTTTTATGATTTCTTGAGAGCTAGGGCATGAGAGACATTTTCGGTTAGTTGATTTACATGTTGAGCTGTATGAACATCCTGAACTAACGCAATGGTAGAAACAGAATTGTACATGTAAAGGTCAATCTTTTATGAGTAAGGGTCATTAGCCTGTTTATAGCTCAAGGAAAAGTATGGAGGGAAACAGGACCTTCTGGAGACACAATGTCAGTTCCCATAATCAAAAGAAGTTGTTCCCACAATAAGTTCCTTCACAAGGTGCAATCATCATACCAGGGCCAGAATAAGGGGACAAGTCACTCCCGATATTGATCAACAAGGTACCTTAGGTGTTTGTTCTCATTCAGAAATAATTGAGTGGTGGTTGATATTTTTTTTCATCTGATTGGCAAGAGACTGTGCAAACTTGCTTTAACCTCACCAGGAGTTTTCTCGACTAGTGGGCTCAGAATGGCTCCCAACATCCTCCCACTGGAGAAGTAAACATGCAGTAGAATTTTGACAAGAAGATTTGTGTGATTCCAATTATAATTTAGGTCTCAAAGTAATACATGTATTGGTCATAACCTTCTGCTTGTGTGAGCCCATTAGAATTCTTTCCGGTGGAATTCCTGATGAGGTCAGCCCTTTGCAAACATCACTTCACCGCATGTCGTACTAAGATGCCTCCAGGTTTATTCAGATAGTTTCAGATTTGGATAGGACCACGCTGATTAGAGGGGAGAGTAGGGGTTGTTCCAGTTAGACTAGTCAAACGTTAAATAGACTAGAACTTTATCTTTAGGTATTAATTAATGTGTTACAAATTTATAGAGTTGGATCCATTCACCCCAGTGAAACCCCAAACAATTCCCAGACAGGCAAAATCCCCACAGGTCTTTGAGAACAGACATGTATATTACATGACAGCTGTTTACGTCTTCTGATATAAGGGGGAGATCTTTTGGCTTTGGAATCTGGCAGTGACATATTCTCTTTGGCCAGCAGAGCAGATATATTGTGGATTAGGATGAAAGGCAAAAGAGTGAAAGGTAGATCATAGGAAGCAATCACAGGGTGATGATAAATCAGAGCAGGAAATGCTTATTTAGATAAATGAGACACATTAAGGGCTAAAACGTCATTTGTGGGAATCCCCATCCAAAAAAAAAAAAAAAGGGTTTTAAACTCTAGACTAGATTGAGATGAAAGCACAGCTGGCTTTTTAAAATGCATGGTCACATAATTATAGCCCCGAACTTCTTATTTGAAAATAATATTATGTAAGAGAGAGGACATTAATTAAAACCCCTCCCACATCTGCACCAAAATAAATGCTATTGAAAAGCCTGACACTGAAGACATCTCTGAATTTCAGTTTCTTATCTGTAAAAATCACAATAAAAATACTTGCCAGTTTGAACTGTGACCTCTGAGATTTTTTTTTTCAAAATTAGTTTTTATGATTCTAAGATATACTTACTGTAAATTCAAGGTGTCACATTTGTAGAAGCATATGAATTTTAATAAGTAATTAAGAGGCTTCGATACCCAAAGGGATGAATCTCTAAGGGTGAACTAACATGCAATCTTACAGGTTTGTAACAGACATACATGTGTGTGGTTGGGGGAGAGCCTTCCCACAACTGTTAAATCATACTGCCATTTTCCAAGGCAAATTCTAATAAAGGATTCACAAGCTTAGCTGTGCCTTAGAATCTGGGGAGCTCTAAACGATCCTGATGTCCAGACACATCTCAGATCAATTAAGTCAAGATGTCTGGTGATGGGACGTGTACTTCAATATATTTTAAAGCTCCTGAGGGGATTCCATTGTGAGTCCTGATGAGCACCACAGCCTCATGCTTTCATGTTGCAGAGGACAAAACCGAGACCCTCATAAGCTAAATGATTGACTTTAGCTTAAGGAGTCTGTGATAAAGCCAGAACAAAAGCCTCAGTCTCCCAACTCTCTATCTTATTATTTCCACTACACCCCATCTTTCTGTCTCTCCTTGTTTCACATGGTCACCTCTGATTGGACTGCCTATGATCTTAATTTCAGATATTCCATTAGTAGAAACAAGGCTGTGAACAGCCTCTCCCAGTATAAATTTTTTCATATTCCTTTCCTTGTTACAAGCATTACTTTCCTAGTAATGCTTGCCAGTTTAGAGGTGACCCAAGTTCTTTCATCTTATTGATGAGAAAATTGACCACCAGAGAAGTTAAGTGACCAGCCTGGGGTCATTTATTCAGGAAAAAGAAAAGTCCAGAACTAAACATTTCATCCAAGTTCTTCCGCTCTTCCAAGACTCCACCTTTGATGATGGAAGTCTTGAAGGAAATACTGGTATCCTTCATCAAGAAGCTAACACTTTGGGGGGCACCTGGGCAGCTCAGTCAGTTAAGCCTCTGACTCTTGATTTTGGCTCAAGTCATGATCTCATGGTTTGTGAGTTCGAGCCTTACATCGGGCTCTATGCTGATAGCAGAAGGCCTACTTGGGATTCTCTCTCTCCCTCTCTCTCTCTGCCTGCCTCCTCATTTCTCAAAATAAACTTAAAAGAAGAAGCAGTGAACACATTTGTCCCAAGAGTGGAGAAGCGGAACAAAGACGAGGCAGGCGCTGCATTTGCACAAGCATCTTTTTAGGTGACAGGAGAGCCCACGATGCTGCCGCAGCCACACACGTGAGTGCTTGCATCCTGGCTCAGCTGCTCTGCTCGGGGCAGCAAGTCAGCCCGCGGTTTCTCTGGTGTGGGTTTCAGATCAACCTCACAGACTCCAGTGTTTCCTTGCTTTTCCTTGTGCCTGTTCTCCCTTCTTAAGTGCTTGCTCCTGGGCCTCAGGTTCCAGCATGAGACACAGAAGCAAGACATAAGAGCTTCAAATAGACTATGTCACTGGCTCTGACAGCTGCATAAAGTCAAATCCCTATAACAAGTCCCTTAAATACAAACACACACACACACACACACACACACACACACACACACACACACGGTCCTTTGGTTCTTTGAGTTTGCATTTTCCAGTTTACTCAATAATAACCATACTCAGACTTTCCAGTAACGTTTTTCTCAAACCCTTTTGACCATGCTTTTAATGATTTGCTATGCCTTTGAGTTCCATGAGTTTTCCATCTCCTCAAGTATGTTTATTATTAATGTTTTCATTTGTGCTGCTGTTTCTTCTTTTTTCCCTGTATTATACTTATTTATTTATTTATTTATTTAAATTCAAGTTAGTTAACATACAGTGTAGTCTTGGTTTCAGGAGTGGAACCCAGGGATTCATCACTTACATATGACACCCGGTGCTCATCCCAACAAGTGCCCTTCTATGTGCCCATCACCCCTTTACCCCACCCCCAACCCACCTCCCTTCCAGCAACCCTCAGCTTGTTCTCTGTATTTAAGAGTCTCTTATGTTTTGCCTCCCTGTTTTTATCTTACTTTTCCTTCCCTTCCCCTATATTCATCTGTTGTGTTTTTCACATTCCACATATGAGTGAAATCATATAATATCTGTCTTTCATGTTGCTGTTTATTATTTAAGATGTTAATTGTTGGGGCTCCAGGGTGTCTCAGTCAGTTAAGTGACTGGCTTCAACTTAGATCGTGATCTTACGATTCATGTGTTTGAGCCTCACATCGGTCTTCCTGCTGTCAGCACAGAGACTGCTTTGGATCCTCTGTCTCCCCTCTCTCTGCCCTCCCCTACTTTCAGGCTCTTTCTCTCTCTTAAAAATAAATAAATATTTAAAAACAAAAGATTTTAATCCTTGAGTTTAGAATGCAACCACTCTTATACCTCGTGTTATCTACATGACTAAGACAGACTTAGGAATGTAGGAGAAGTTTACATAAAAACTGTCAAAATTAACAGATCTTTAACAAGGGTCCAGTGTTCGTATGTTACTAGGCTTGTTCAGTTGGAAGAAGACTGGGAACTTGCCTTCCTGCTTATGATTCAAACAAAGCAGTAGCATTAACCTAGAGCAACTGTATTTAAATCATCTTCTTAACACCCAGGGACCTGGCTGATAATTTTGTTAACTAGTTATAGAAAGACAACTACTATATATTCAGTCTGCAAACTTTTACAGCACAGTATTTCTGAAAAAGAATACTTCATACCCAATGACTATATATTAGAGAATAGTTGTCTTTGAATAATTTTGGTTTTCTATTTTTAGAGCAATGTCAGTTATCAGTTTCCAAAAATGTGTATTATGATAATACATTATAGGGCATACTGTGGTTAGCCTTGCTTTTGAAATCTTAGGTGACAGACTTGATTTTAAAAGCTAAAACCTGCAAATGATGGTCTGTTTACACTTACAATCAATGTTTACAAATGCCTACATAATTGTTTTGTATATTTTTAAATAGGGAAATTATGTTACAACTCTATCATAAAATAGTATCCAGAACTTAAAAACTTGACACTTGAAAAAAATAACTTCCTTTTAGAGATACAAAAAATTTTAATATAAATATATGTATGGTTAAATAGAGACTCATTCTATATGTAAAGTTTGATAATCTCAATTTTTACTAAAAGGCGTAAAAATTTTACATTAAAGCATGATTTTTAATACCCACATAATATTTTATTCCATGAATATAGCCAGTTAAACCCTATTGTATGAAATTTTATTTCAAGTAATGTTTCAGCAGAGCATCCTTGTTCATTAGTCTCTTTGCCCATGATTTTAATAATCATCTCAGGACAAAAACTTAAGGTAAATGTTCATTTTAAAATGTTTGATACATATTTCCTGCTTTTTCTTAGAAAGGGTACAATAATATATCCTCTTTTTTTATTTTGCCACATGGATAAGCCCATGTTTTATACAATTATTTTAATTTGTATTTCCCCAAACCTATAGTTGCAAGGACAATACATATTTTTACATCTCGAGACAACTTCTGGTTTTATAAAAGATGCAATTCTTTTCATTAAACTTTATCAGATTTTTAAAATATACAACAAATACCTAGTGATAGCAAACACTGTCTTCAGAAGAGTAAAAAAGAGCATCATTTTGAAATGAAATGAAACCCAAGGAGGTAGGAAAATAGCAGAACAATTATCCTTTCCCCATCCTAAATCATGGTGGACAGGGAGGAGTGAGAGTCGCTTAAAGTGGGGATTAAATTGCACTGGATATCAAATGGAGAGCAAGACTGTGCTAACAACTTTGGCTGGAACTCTGCAAGTGTTAGATGTTATAATTGACAGGCACCAAGCCAAACATTATACATCCAAGACTGATAAAGGATGTTAGAGTAGAAACTGGAGAAGTCAGTCGATAGTTTCACAACTTTGTTGAGCTCAAAATGAGATCCCTGAAGGCAAAAATGATGATTAACATAAACCCATTATGATAAAAAGGGGGAATTGCTGGCAAATTACTCAGAAATTATACATCAGTCTATTCTAATCACATTTGGGAGAGATATAGTACAAGCCTTTTGAGCAGTCCAATAGAGCTTTACATAGCAAGCCCATGGTTTGATGGAGACCAGCCCCTTGCTCTCGTTCCTTGGCTCATCACAATTCTTTGAGGATATCATTATTTTGAAGGTGCTAAGCTATTTTCAGAAAGGAGGAAACCTAGAGTGTGTGTTCTTATTGCTTTGAATGGAACTCAGCTTGTTTGTTTGGGTTTGGAGCTGATACTGTCTACTGAGAGAAGATTTCCTTTATAATCATATGCAAGCTGTGAATGATTTGGGTTCTGCAGGAGTGGTCAGTATGAGAAACTTCTTTTTAACTCTCTAACATTCTGGTGAGAAAAATCTTCCTCCAACCAAAAGAATTGTCCTTCTATAAAAAAGATTTGAGAACATGGCAGTTTTGACATGAGTGGGTTAATCTGGCAAAAAAAAAAAAAAAAAAAAAAAATGGTTTGTGGCCAGTACAAACCTTCAGCTTCTCCAATATCTTTGGGGACTGCTGAGAGGCAGAATAGGGTGAAGGCTTGATTATTGCCCAAAATTCAAAGCAAGGGGAAGAAAACACAAGAGAGGGGAAGATTTGAATGGTGGAAGAGAGGTAACAAATAACCAATAACTCTCATAGAAAGGAGTCCAAGGACAGTGCTCTCCTACCCACTCTTCATTCTCAGAGTCTTTCTTACAACTGAGGTTCCCTGACACACAAAACTGGGCAGAAAATTTCTGCATCAATTAGTTGCTTGATATTTCTTTTCTGACATACTAGAAGATAGCCAGACAACAACCTATCATTTACTACTTTAGACCTGGGCATAAAGAAAGGAGCACAACACATGTCATTAATTCTCAAGTATGCAGTCAACAGAGTGAAGACTTATTATGAAAAGAAATGTTAATAATCTGCCTGAGACAGAAGGTGTACTCTGTTGTTCCATGGATCTATGCTTGGCCAATCTAGCAACTCTTTCAGAAACAAACAAAATATTTTTTAAAGATTTAAGCCACTATCTTTATCCAGGAATAGATATGGATTGCATCTATTGTAGATTTTCAGTCCTTGTTTAGATAGAATTCCCCGTGATCCAGACCTGGTGGTGTGAAATTAAATAGCTATAAAACATTTTTCAGTCCTTTGAATAATCCATCCTGTCTGGGAAACGGTTTCCAGCCTTTGGTTGCAGCTCTGAAACAATGATCAGGTCATTCTTAGACAGAATGTACTGCCTTGGCTTGATGGGCACCAGTGCATGTCCAGATGGCCACCCCAAATTTATATTTATTTTTGGAAACTAGGGATGATATAATTCCATTTTATTGAGCCACAGTCCCAGTTGTGGGAGATCATTGAGATCAAATGTACTGGCCTAGAACAAGCTTTGGCAAAGCCTCCTGGAAGAACATGTCTTTTCTGTTCTATGTGGGTATGTTTCCAAGATAATTCCTTAGTTCAAATGGGGTCATCCAACCATAGCTCTTCATGGTAGTTTCTTTTAATAACCCAAACCTACCTTTTATCTGGATATTCCCAGCTCTAAGTTCCTCATGTAGTTTAAATATTTTATAATGGATACAATAATTATGGTCACTGTGCAACGCCTTATAGTAACCACCCTTTGTCATAATAATCAAGAGATGACATAGCAAGTGATAAAGGGGAGGAGATTTGGCAAGATTGCTATGCTCCCCATTAAATCAATAATGAAAGATTTGAGGGTCAATCCAGAAGCAGAGGAGCATAGTTTAACAAGTAGGAATGTTTCTACAATTAGGCAAAGCAAGCAACTATGCATGCTTAATTGCCACAAATATTCTTCATCATCACAGCATGGAGAATTGGTTTTTCTATCTTCATACTTTCACATGACATCTTTTCCTATGCTGTGTCTTAAACTAAACATTATCTCATTAGACTGCCATGTATTTCTTCAACACAACTGAATTAAAACCAATTTGAAGGCAAGCACAAGTTCCGAGAGCCTGCCACAGTGCTTTGCAAATGGCAAAATTTCATTGTAAAGTGTTTGCTCTCTCAATGGCAAAATTTAATGGATATCAAATAGCCCACCGTACTCTGGCATACGTTTAAGTATATTCCATTCTAAACACATTTTCCATCCTAATACCAGTTATATCACTTGATTTCCTAACAATAAGACTTCATTTCTTTAGGCTTAGAAGTTTCTTCATCTTTAACTATGTTCCATTAAAAGCTCAAACACACCTGGACAGAGTGGACTTAAGGTCTCCCCTATGACAATGTGTGCTTGCTTTCTCAAGGTATTTCTCTTTCAGGTCCTTGCTTTCTAGTATCTCCTTTGTCTAATGTCTGGAGAAGGGCTCCAGAAGATCATATGGATATTTTATTTACCCTTGCATGGAACTTAAAATTAGTTGCCAGTTTGTATTAGTTTATTAAGTCAAAGAATTTATTCTCTTTTTGAAATTCTTAACTTGTTAGAGGCAAGTACCTGTTGATTGAAAACTAAATTTGTGGGGCATCTGGGTGGCTCAGTCAGTTAAGCATCCAACTTCAGCTCAGATCATGATTTCACAGTTCGTGGGTTTGAGCCCTGTGTCGGGCTCTGTGTTGACAGCTAGTTCAGAGCCTGGAGCCTGTTTTGGATTCTGTGTCTCCCTCTCTCTCTGACCCTCCTCTGTTCATGCTGTCTCTCTCTCTCAGAAATAAATAAAACATTAAAAAATTAAAAAAAATAGAAAACCAAATTTGACTTGGCCATGTCTGGGTCCAGAGTCATTTCACTTAGGCCCAGAGTTGCTTATTAGCATCGCTAGCTTAAATAGTGAGTGGCTGAACCCTTCTTTTCCCTGAAAGGCTTCACCATTTGAACTACCAGGGTGTTCCTTTTTGGTATTTGGCCAAAGAACATTAATTTTTATAAAACCCAGGAAGAACAAAAGATTAGACAAAATGGTTATGGTCTATATCCCCCTATTACGCATAAATATTCAGTGCTTGAAAGAAAATATAAAATTTCACAATTTTCCAAAATTCAACTCCAACTGTCTTAATCCGCAAGGGAAATGTCAGGATTGCAACAGAGGAGGAGACCTGTTTCTAATTGAGAAAGCCCTGCCCTCATACCAGCCCTGCTGTCTGTGGATCTGAAGCCTTTTAAAGTTTGGGGAAATTCACTCCCTTGCTCCTCACTGCTTTACAAAGTCTTTGAATGTTCTGCACTCCTTTCTGGCTCTTTCAGGAATAATTAGTACCCTCATCAATTTCCCTGCCCTTGCCCATTTGACAAACAAGTGCCATTTGAGTGAAATGTTTGCATTCTTTACTGAGCAGAACTTGGGGGCAGTTCCTAATTCGATAGATTTCACAGCAGTGATGCTCCCAAGAGAGTCATAAATGAATTTGTGGTAACTCAAGCAGTTTTTGACGACCAACAGTGTTGTGTTACATCTTTGAATTGGCCTTTCATTTCAGTGATTAACAGGTGTGGTGCAGAAAGTCTTGGTTTCAGCTCCACTTAATTCAACAGCCTGCTTCTGCTTTGCTACTAATCTGAGAAACAAGAATATCAGACTTCCAGAAGAGTAACTAGTCTTCTAGATCTAGATTATTTCAGGAATGACTTAGCTAGAAAAATCTATCACATAGCACCAAGCAGGCACAATTTCCTAACTCTTGCTTTTTGCAATTTTGTAAATAGAATAACTTCTTTCAAGCTATGTGTCTAAACTAAAAATCCTTTTTCTATCAGAACTACATAATAAATTATGATTGTTAATCAGTAGGACCAATTCTGAATTATCAGCCTAAGGATGAGCCATTTTCCTGAATTTTTTCGCTTTTCTTTCCAAGTGCCTGCCCCTAGGCAATATCATTCCCAAGACTTCCTATTTTGAATGATAATTAGAAAGGAGAGTGGTAGGATGTAACATGTAACAGTAATTCATGTTACCATTTTTTTCAACACAAACAGTTGGTTAGGGGGTTAACAGAATTTGTGAAGGGCTAAGGCAACTTTATTAGGAAGCTTTCTTTGATGTCCCTTCGCTCATCAGCACATAGGAAGCATCTACTGTAGACTGAGTATTTCAGTTGGCCCTGGGTGAAATGCCCAGAAAAAAACACATTGTTTTTGCCTTTTTGAGAATGACACACAGGGGAAAAAAAAGAGTCGTACAAACAGCTAAATGGGTGGGGAAATTAAAAATAAAGAGAAGGAGATCTTGGAGCTGAAACAGTCAGGAAAGGTTTTCTGACTTTGAAGCAAGTGAAAGGAAAGGCATTGAAGGCAAGGGCACAGGAGCAAGAAAGATCAAGTGTACACCAAAAATGTAAGGCTGAGTCCGCTGCACATGCTGAGAAGTAGGGCATCACTCAAGTGGCTGGGGAACCATTATTCTCAGGTTAATGGAATGTGGAGGGAGAGAGAAAGTCTAGTTTCTCAAACAGAGAACTGATACAGAGAACGCTTTTGTGTATATCATTACTGCAATCTGGATTAGACTTGATGGTCAGTATTAGTTTAAGTTCACTTATGAAAGAACAGCTTGAGACAAATAAGCATTAATAATAATATGAATAATCAAGGAAATGCTGAAAATACATGAACTTGGTTGGAATTAACATTACTTAAAATAGATTGAAATTAATTAATTAATTTGAGTTCTAGGTTAACCTCAAATATTATTTCCAAAGACACTTAGCTATCCATGTTTCCAAGTGATCCACTTCAAATAATTAGGAGGCAAAATTATTACCCGAGATGTGATCAAATCCAGACGTCTAAGACAGGAAACCTACAGAGCAGGTTATTAACATATTCCTTATCATGACACTTAAGACCCTGGAAAAATAAGGGCTTTTTATTTACAAGTTTATGGATTTCTCTGGAACCAAGGATGACCTTGTAATCCCTTCAGTCAGTCTTCAGAGAGATCTCACCAACAGTATAAGTGTTTGAAAGCAGAGTTGTCATTATAAGATCTGGACTTAAAGTTGGATTTATGATCAGTACAATATTCATGATATGTACTGCAGTGTGAATTAGGCTTTGATATAGTTTGACATTCACTGGAGGATATTTTAAAGGCAAAACTTGGCTTTAGTTTTAGCCAATGGTTTCTTCGTTATCTAAAACAGAAGAAAGCATTTATCGATGCATCAATCAAAGTTTCAGATGTCTCCAGAACATAAAATTATTTAAGGGGGCTCAGGGGAGCCATTGCAAACTGTCTACCTAAAATGACTTCAATGTTATTTTTAATTTTAACGTGAATACTAAAGTTATCTGATTATAGCAACTTCGTGTTATACTTCCTCAAGAACAGATTCATGACCCTGCTTTCAAGCTGAGTTTAAACCTTAGAGAGATTCCCAAGTATAAATAAAACATTGTAATCAATACCACCCTTTTGACAAAACTCTGGGAAATAAATTAGAAATTCCATTCTTCTAAGATGAAACATAAACTAACAAGATTTTCTAAATGTAGGGTACATGATATATTTTGACTGCATCCTCAGTGTTGTTTTCAAAATGCAGAAATTATAACTAGAGCATTTTGAATTAAGAACACTGCATACTTTGGAACCACTAGGAATGCTTCCACGTGCTATCACTTTTTACACATTATTTTCATGTTAATTCATAATTCGACAAATATTTACTTAGTACCTATTATGCATCAAAGACCATGATAAATGTTAGAACACAAAACAGGAAAGGGAAGGAAAACCGTTGTTGCAACTATCTAATCTCCCATTATTGCAAGGTATTCCTTCCAAGTTCCTAGAGTGATGGCCCATGATTTTTTTCCCCCATACAATCTAAAAACTTCCAGTTAAATGTATGAATGATTAATCTAGGTTCATTATTAGTGGAAAATTAAAAATAATCAATATATCTCCCTATCTTTTTAAGACTGGTGTTGCAAGTAGGATGCTTCAGTGAGTTCTTGATCTTTGATGGGTAAGGGTCCTAAAATAGTTTCTAACTCAAGAAGAAGTTTGTGCCAGACTTCAGGATGTCATAAAAGAAAGTATAGAGAGTAAAGGGGCTGAAGGCAAGCCAATGTTGATCTTGATTTCAGGAGTCCAAAGGAAGAAGACAAAGAATGCAAATAAGGTTACACATGTGGCCGCTCATCTTTTAAAAAGTTTAGAAAATCCAGTAGAAAAATGGTGGGAACATGTGTGTGATTTAATCATGTTAGAATCTTTGACAGCCACATTTTGTGTGGACAGAAAAACCAATCCAAAGTAAATGGACAAAAGAAAAGAGAGATCAGTATTACCGGAATTCCTCCATGTGGTTAGGAAGGCATGGATTTCACCTTTTATGATAAATGAGGATATTTTGTAAATACTATCGACAAAGTACAGAAGACAAAAATGAACCAACAGAAATACTTGCAACGACCCCCACACTGACTGTCTATGACAAATGCAGAGCTGTGGAGCTCATATTACAAATGAAGACAAGCAAGATAGGAACGTGGCCTTGGTGGAAACAGCATGCGTTATGTTTATCCATATGATGATAGGTTTGTAGGCTGTTAAACATGTGGGCAAAGGCATCTGAAAGCTTAAAGTGCAGGTCTGGACAGGAGGAGTAGTAAGGTTGGCTTAGACAGGTAGATCTGGGAACGATCTGCAAAGCGATGCTGTTGTAGCTGGGAGGGCGTAGGGGTCTGCCAGGGAGAGGGAGATCTGGGCGCCACATAATCCAGGAGCCGAGCCAAGTTGGAGCTGGTCCCAGACACAGATAGAGGAAGGCTGAGGTGGGAGTGCTGAGGGTACTTTACTCCTGTCTGGAGTTTCAAGATTTTGCATCTGTACTAATCCTGCCTCTCTCTATGGTTAGAGGGCTTGCAATTCAGAAGCTTAAAGTGAGCAAAAGGAAAAAAAAAAAGTTAAACAAAGAAAAGAAAAATGCTTGCAAAAATGGGGACAAGCAAACACAATGGTGTGATGATGATGTTGCCATAGAGTAGACATGGTGAGGATGGGCAAACAGAACGTCTACCACATACGTTTTGGTTACTTTAGTTTTTTTTAAATTTTAGGTAATTTGCTAAAACGCCTTACTGTGCCACTTAAAGTGTTTGTTTGATTCAGGTTTTAGCTGTACTTGTTTTCACTGACATGGTTTGATATAATGGATCAGTACTTGAGAATCTAATTCCTCTGTGCAGAGCACCTTATTGACTTCTTGGGAAGCACAGAAGATGACTTTGAGGAGCTAGGGTTGGCAGTCTGGATGAGAAGCTAAGACGGAAAAGGAAAAAAAAATTGAGCAGGGCTCAGAAATATGCACAGTTGAGGACTAAAGTGTGTTACAAGTCAATTGCCGTTATCGAACTTCACAATTGGCAGGATCAGTGCAGCCTAGAGAAATACGGGGAGGGTCTAAGGAAGAACATTCTGAGCTGGGATTTGAAGGATGGATAGGGTTTGTGACTGGACAGGAATGGAGAAAGGCATTAGTATATTTGGTATGAAAAATGACATGAGGATGGGACCAAAAATGGCATAATTTTGGTATGGTAACCAGGCCCTCAAACATAAACAAGTTATGTTTAAGGGTGTGAATGCGGAAGTTATCTAGGTTAAAAAGAATTTGGAGAGCTAGGATGAGGAGTTCAGAGTTTAAGCTACATCTAGGTAACTTGCCTTTATGCTAGATGGTGAGGTCATATTGAGGAGGTTACTAAGACTCCTGATATAGAGGACCAGTGGAGCCTGGAAGAAGTGGAAGAGAGATAGGTGTCCTTTCCCACACCCCAGCTAGTGTAGAGCTGGCTGTGCCAAAACTCCATTCACTGCAGTGGAAATGTTTCCCTGCACCAGCAGTTAACAGCTGGTCCCGGCACTGCCCAACAACCCTTACCTCTTCTTATTCTTGAGAGGCTATTAGCTATAATTCTAACAGTCAGACCAGCCTAATGCTTAAGATTTGGCAACTGTATAGTTTAAGTATATTAAATGAAAGCTAGAAATTTAGCTCTTAGCACACAATGGTCTACAGAATAAATGGCAACAAATGGACAAAGTAGATTCTTATTTCCCTGAAACGAGCATACTCTAATTTCTCCACCCCACCTTGGATTTTCCTTCCACAATTTGAATGCTATTATGTTCTTTATTTTTTAAAACTGCTTCTGGCTATGATCAGCAGTGGTGGTTTATAAAGTGTGATCCTCTGAGCAGCATCACCTGGGAACTTGTTAGAAATGTACATTCTTGTACTCAACCCCAGGCCTGCTTAATCAGAAATTCTGTAAGTGGGGCCCAGCCATCTGTGTTTTAAAGAGGCTTCCAGGTGATTCTCCTGCATGATAAAGTAGAGAGCTACTCACCTATAGGATTCAATGATGGCTCCTTAGAATATCATACAAGGCTCTTTAAGGTCTATTCCTAACCCACTTCTCCAGCCATGTTCAGCCTTTGCCCTGGCCTGCAGCCCAGCCCTGATGCTGAGCACAAGTGTATTACAGACACATGCATAATTTTCATTCTCCTAACCAAACTCTTTCTTAAATGCTTGCAATCACTTCCCTCAGTTTGGTAAAGCCTTACTTTTCCTTTCTTTTTTAATTTTAGAAAGAGAGAGAGAACAAAAGTGGGAAGAGGGGCAGAGGGAGGAAGAGAAAGATAGAAAAAGAGGAAGAGAGAGAGAGAGAAAGAGAGAGCGAGAGCAAGAGCGAGAGAGAGAGCGCTAGCCCAAAGCTGGGCTCCATTCCAGGACTCTGGGATCAGGACGTAAGCTGAAATCAAGAGTTGGACACTCAACTGACTGAGCCCCCCGCCCCCCCGGGCTCCCCCACCCTTTTTTTATTTTAGGGAGGGAGAGACAAACCCCACTTTTCAAGTCCACCCTCAACATCTCCTGGCTGTGGCCCAGCAGTTACTGTCTCCTGTAGTCCCAAAGCCTTTCATTTACCCTACTAATACAATAATTATCGCAGTGAACTGAATGCTCTGCTTATGTGTTTATCAAGGTTAAGGACAGAATCTTATTTAACTCTGAATACTTACCCACATCAGAGAGTCAGGACACTTGGATTCTAATCCCAGTACTGCTGACCAGCTGGTGCTCTCATGCACAGGCCTTGGCCCTCTGTTGTCCTGCCCTGATTTCTGCTTCTGTGAAATGAGGGGGCAGGTTAAATAATCCCCCGGAGGTTTCACATTAGAAACTCTACGTGTCTAACAAGCAGCCAGGTGATTGTTATGCACTCTGAAGTTTGAGAACCACTGCTGATGGCCTCCCTACCTATAAACATTAAAAAATCTCTGGCTATGTATTTAAGAAAATTTTATCTCCCTTCACTTTTGCCACTGAATTCCTAGCTGACCAGCACACCACAGAGTAGACCAGCCCAGGTTTCCTCTCTGTTAGCAGCGGAGAACTCGCCTGCAGGAATTTTCTCCTATTTTTGTCTTTGGAGGCCTAGCAAAGAGCTTAGCTGGAAGAGTTCCTTAAAGTTATCAGTCACGTGGAGGGGCACCTGGATGGCTCAGGCAGTTAAGCGTCAGACTTCGGCTTAGGTCATGATCTCATGGTTTGTGAGTTCGAGCCCCGCATCAGGCTCTGTGCTGACAGCTCAGAGACTAGAGCCTGCTTTGGATTCTGTATCTCCCTTTCTCTGCCGCTCCCCTGCTCGTGCCCTGTCTCTCTCTCAATAAATAAAAAAACATTAAAAGAATTTTAAAAAGTTATCAGTCACGTGGAGAAGCAGCTGAAGTAAGGTCTTGGAAAGAAGCAAGAAATTAAAAAGTAATAAATACTTTGGACATATTTCTATTTGTTTGACTAAAGAAATTAAAGAAATGATTTAATAACTCAATCATACCTTCAAATAATTTTATTAAAGATAAATTGGCATAGCCTCTCCAGCCCCAGTATCTCATGAGGCAGTTGCATGTTACAGTTTTCATGAAGTGGTAAACATCCAGGAATGTGTATATATGGACTATAAGTGTAGTCCTTTTCTTATCAGCAATGGCTGCCTCAGTGGCAGAGACAGACCACCCACAGAACCTTGAAGCTGCAGTTTGCTACCAGCAATGATTTGGTTAACCTTTGATTAAACATAGGAATGTAAAGCATGAAAAGGTCTGGAGCCCGACACAACCCTTTGACACCACGCTGTCTGTCATTAATGATAATCCACCACTAGATGTTCAGCTTTGAAAATGAAATTAGACGACTTCAGTTTTCAGCCCTAACCCTGATGTACTGTCATCTGAACCCTGCTGTGTTTGGAGACTTCCTGATTTACTGCTTTGCCTTTTAACTATTTTCAGGCAAATGGGAGTTGGGGGCAGGGTAAAAGAGCCCTGGGATCAAGTGAGTACAAACAAGGCATCTCAACTACTATCAAGGGAAGCGACTTTCTGCTTAGATAAGTCACCAGGTCAAAAGAGATTTATTCCCACAGTTGATTTTTTTTTTTCTTTTTCAAGCTAGGTGTAAGAATTTCCTTGCTGAGACATCATGCAAGAAATATTCAGTGTCCTTTTTCACTTCCTTTTAAAAACAACAGCAATAAGTTCCATGGGATCCTTCCTATGTCTCAAAGGTTCTTTTCCTTTCAACAATATATCAGTGTATTTGAAGGCTCCGCATCTCATTTCACATGCAATGTGGTATTCAGAGCAGGGTGCAATGTATGTGTAAATGCTCATTGAATGAACAAATGACTGAATGCACCTCTTAGTTCAATAGCTGTGGTTTGCACATACAATCAAGTTTTAGACAACAAGTAAAATTACAGGCAGTTGACCCAGACCTCTTCCTGTTAAGCTGACTTGTTATTCTTAGGTTCACTTTTTTTGGTTTCCTTTTGGCTCTTGAGTCTATGGCCATCCCTCTTGTGTCCCCTCTGCCTGCATAGCTTTTTGGCTAATTGGACTTGGGAAACCATCTCAGCAACTGATTTGGTGGACTCCTGGGATTTCAATGTCAAGAGATTCCAACTTCCATCTCCACCTTGTAGACCCCTTCAGGGAACATGCAATTCAACTCCCCTATTCCCTGAGAGGAGAGAGACTTGGGCAACATCTTCTATCCAACTAGGCAAGAAGCGTTAGAGCAAATTGTACTATGTTTGGTCTTTCTTATGTACGGAGATGGCTTAACATAATTCAAACATTTTTATTCTGCTCACCAATATAATTATGTTGTATCACCATCATACAAAAACTTTTCAAGTGTATAACCTCTGCAAAATCTGTTCCAGGTAAAGGATAGAGCAATTACCACTCTAGCTACTATATCAGCATTACTTTGGAAATTAGGAGGCTGTTACAGATTAAATCAGCCAACCACTGTACTGAGAAATTTTATTTTACACAACAAACATGGATACCATTTACCATAAAACAGGCACAACATTTTATGTACTTCATAGGCATTAATTTATTTAACTTTGAAAATAACATAAGAGGTAAGTACTATTATTAGCTCTATTTCAAAATGAGGAAAGTGAGACACAGGGAGCTGAGTGACTTACCCAAGGTCACTCAGGCAATGAATGGCAGAGCTGGGATTCGATTCCTACAAACTCCAACTGCAAGATCTGAGCTCATGACCCTCCTACTTTGTTGACTGGCCACCTAACTCCATCTGGTATTTCTCAAAGAAACTTTAGTTACAGAGAAATGATAATGATATCATTAAGTATCATTAGTCAGTCATAAAGATAAGATAGTTTTATTAATAAGGATAGATTCATAATAATGGGAAAAAAGAATTTCTCCTATTATTTTAGGGTATGTTCCATGTTCTGGTACATATTATGCCAGACATGGTTTTGATATTCATGTTAAAATGTGATTTTTGTTATTTTCACTATGATACATAGGCACTGTAACGTTAGTATTAGTTTCTTTTTAATTTTTGTATTATATGTATTTAACATAAAATTTGCCATTTTTAAGTGTACAATTTAGTGGCGTTTTCACAATGTGTGCAACCATCACTACTATCTATCTCTAAGATTTTTCATTGCCCCAAATAGATACTTTATACTTATTATGCAATAATTTCCCATTACTCCCTCTATAACTTCTAGTATCCTTTCTGTCTCTATGAACTTGCCTATTCTAGATATTTCATGTAAGTAGAATCTTCTTTTAGGTCTGGCCTATTTCAGTTAGCATAATATTTTCAAAGTTCATACAATGTAGCAGAATCTCATTATTTTTGTGACTGAAAAATATTTCATTATGTGTATATATCACAGTTTGTCTATCCATTCAACTGCTAATGGCCATTTGGGGTGTTCTGGCCACTTGTTGGCTATTGTGAATAATGCCTCCGTAAACACTGATGTACGTGTTTCTGCTGGACTCCCTGTTTTTAATTCTTTTAGAATTGTTAGGTCATATGGTAGTTCTGTTAAGCGTTTTGACTGTTTGCAATATCAGCTGCACAAGTTTACAACCTCATCAGTAATGTACGATTTCTCTATATTGTCAGCACTACTTGTTATTTTCTGGGTTTTGTTTAATTATAGCCATCCTAGTAGGTGGGAAGTGCTATCTCATTGTGCTTTTGATTTGCATATCCCCTATGATTAATGATGTTGAAATTTTTTGAAGTTCTTATTGGTCATTTATACATTTATGTAACTTCTTTCAAGGAATGTCAGGGCACCTGAGTGGCTCAGTCAGTTAAACGTCTGTCTTCAGCTCAGGTCATGATCTCACGGTTCGTGGGTTTGAGCCCCGCACCGGGCTCTGTGCTGACAGCTAGCTCGGAGCCTGGAGCCTGTTTCAGATTTTGTATCTCCCTCTCTCTCTAACCCTCCCCTGCTCATGCTGTCTCTCCCTCTCTCTCAGAAATAAATAAAACATTAAAAATTATTTAAAAAAAGAAATGTCTATTCAAGTCTTTTGTATGTTTTCTTAATCACATTGTTTGTCTTTCTGTTGTTGAGTTGTATGTATTCTTTATACATTTTGGGTATTAAACCTTTGCCAAATTTATGATTTTCAAATATTTCTTTTGATGCACAAATTTTTTAATGAGGTCCGATGTACCTATTTTTTCTTTTGTTGCCTATATATTAGCCATTATCATTAAAGGGCAATCACTAAGTCAACAGTCATGAAGGTTTTCCCTATATTTTATTTTTAGAGTTTTAGAGTGTTAGCTCTTATATTTAGGTTTTAATCCATTTTGGATTTTTCTTTTGTATATGGTGGAAGGTCAGAGTCCATTTTTCTACATGTGGACATCCATTTTTCCCAGCACCATTTGTTGAAGGGACTGTACTTTCACCATGACAAACTTCGTAAAAAACTTCGTAAAAATCTTCGTAAAAAATTATTTGCCCAAATATGCAAGGGTTTATTTCTGGGCTCTCTATTGTGTTCTATTAGTCCATATGTCTATCCTCATGCCAGATCACACTTTTATTACTATAGAAAATGATATTTATAACTATATTCTAATCAGCCACAGTAAGTTTTGGTCAGCAGCTTTGTATAGGTAGATCATTTGTGTTCCATTAAACACAGTTCAATTAGCTAGAGCTAATTACTGTAAACATGTAATTCCAATACTAGAGAATTGGATCTAACAAATATCCAGTTTCCTTTTCACTCTGGCAGATTGACGATTTTGAGGGTTACATGACTCATTCTGGTCAATAGAACATGAGCGGGCCTGATGGGTGTCACATCTAGGCCAAACACGAAAGAATAGCCATGAGATTTTGTGGCTCTCTTCTGCTATGAGAACCAATGACATAGGGGTTCAAGATGGGGCAGCTAGATGGAGTCCAGCCTGTGTCCCTGAGTGGCTATGTGGGACAGAGACCATCCTGCACCTCTATCCCACCTTAGGTGTCCTGTGCTGGACAAATAGCATGTATGACAAATCATCTCCTGTGATAAACCAAAGGGATTTGGAAGAATGTTTGTTAAAATAGCACAGGTATTCTCAGGGTACATTCCGTTGACCAAGAGTATCAGCTTTATCAAGGAACTTATTAGAAATACAAATGCTCAAGTCCCACTCCAGAATACTCAGTCACAACCTCTGAGGCTGGGGCTCAGCAATCTATATACTAAAAATCCCTCCAGGATATTCGTATGCAAGCTGAAGTTTGAGTACCACCGCAGTAGCATAACCTAAACTCTCCCGTCTAATACTTTGTGATACATGTTTTAACTTGTTGAATAAGTATAGGAAATGGTAAAATTAAAACTATAACTGTACATTTTTCATTATGATCTCCTCTACCATTCTTACTACTACCACCTTAGTCGTGGTGTATTGAGTTTAGCTACAGTATAGGGTGTGTGAAGAGGAGTAACAGGAAAGAAGATTGTGAATGAAGGTTTGGGCCACGTCAAGCATGATATACACACAATCATTGCTCACTATTTGAAGATTCTCTTCCTCTGCCCTTCAGCTCCTTGGTACCTCTTGATTGGACTATTGCAGAAACCCCCGAATTCTCTTCTGTGTTCAGTTTTTCTCTATTCTAGTCCCGCTACATTAAGTTTGCATTCACTTTTCAGAAGTTCGGCTTTGGTTACATTATTTTTTACAGCTTGCTTGTGATATAATTCACATCTAGGAACTTGGATTTGAGCAAGGGATTCTACCATTACCAGAACCAATAATAATGGCTCACTGTGGCTAAACTGCACAAAGAATGTGGTTTATGCTAAACTCCTGCTTTCCTTTTGTCTGGTAATTTTTTCAATGTTTATTCATTTTTGAGAGAGAGAGAGAGAGAGAATGTGAGTGAGGGAGGGGCAAAGAGAGAGGGAGACACAGAATCCGACGCAGGCTCCAGGCTCTGAGCTGTCAGCACAGAGCCTGATGTGAGGCTTGAACTCATGAACCATGAGATCATGACCTGAGCAAAAGATGGATGCTTAACTGACTGAGCCACCCAGGTGCCCCTTTTGCTTTACTTTTGGGATTCTGAAATTTTCATCCATGCTAGACAGAGTGCCTAGGTGACCAGTGTCCAGTAAAAACCTGTCTCTAATGAGCTTCACTGCTAAACATCTTTTCACGTGTCACCGCAATATGCGGTGAGAGGAATAATAAATCCTGTGTGACTCCACTGGGAAAGGCCTCTTAGAAACTTGCATCTGCTTTCCTGTGGGCCTCACCTCATTCACCTGTTGTTTTTGCTGATTTTAATTTGTCACCTTGCAATGAACTATAAATCACAAGCCTTGAGTACAACTGTATGCAGATGCCCTTTGATTTGTCCTTGTGAATTGTGGAAGTGAGGTCAGTTTTGAGGGTCGCCAACATGACCTCTGAATGGTAGCTTCCATTAATTTCTAAGCGATTGATCTATTGTTTTTGACAATGACCTCAGGCATACGTTGTTCCACTGTTTCATCCAACCTCTCAGCCACACCTGCTTGGAGTAGAGCTCCCCTTACACTGATTAGAGGTGAGAGTAGGTTGTGACTAAGATGTTACAGACTCTTGCTTTCTTTTCTAAGAGCTAATAGAATTTCTAGAATAAATATTTTCCCATTTAATATTTCCTGAGACATGAGGTTTTTAAAGTATTATTTATAATTTTTATAATTTTCATGGTTTAAATGGTTGTTTCACTGGGGAAGTATTTCCTGAGCCCCTCGGACCATCATTCTCCAAGTCCTATTTCTGATCATACTGTTATTATATCCAATATTGTCAAAGGCTCTCTATTTCCTAAAAAAATAAAACCTATATTCCTTAGCTTGACTTTCAGGGTCCTGTACGGTTTGTCTCCCTCGGGTATCACCATCACCATGACAGGAAAACCTGGTGTCGCTGGACATGTCCCATGCCAGTCACTCTGCCAAAACCTTCATTTCCCTTCATACCATAACATGTATTCATATTCTTCATCATGTCCATGTGAGTATCCCTTTTGGGGTTCTTTTCTAATTTTCCAGCTCACAGTTGCCTCTCCCTAAAAATTGTGTTAGAATTTAAAGGTACCAACTACACATCCCTTTCTAATTTTCTGTAAGTATCAAGAGATGCTACCATTCATCGCAGAGAAACAACACCTGCCATGTACTAGGCCCTCTGGAAATAATTCTTGTTCCATGAACAAGGGGCCGAATGAGAACAAGTCATGGCAGAAAGTGTGTCAAACATCAGAACATTACCATTTAAAGAGCACTTTCTGGGGCGCCTGGGTGGCTCAGTCAGTTAAGCGTCCGACTTCAGCTCAGGTCATGATCTCAGTTTGTGGGTTCGAGCCCCACATCAGGTTCTGTGCTGACAGCTCAGAGCCTGGAGCCTGTTTCAGAGTCTGTGTCTCCCTCTCTCTCTGACCCTCCCCTGCTCATGCTCTCTCTCTCTCTCTCTCAGAAATAAATAATAAAACATTAAAAAAGAAAAAAAAGAGCACTTTCTCAGGGCGCCTGGGTGACTCAGTTGTTTGGGCATCTGACCTCAGCTCAGGTCATGATCTAGCGGTTCCTGAGTTTTAGCCCTGTGCTGGCAGCTCAGAGCCTGGAGCCTGCTTCGGATTCTGTGTGTGTCTCTCTCTGCGTCTCCCCACCCAGTCTCTCTCTCTCTGAAAAATAAATAAACATGAAGAAAAACTAAAGAGCGCTTTCTCACACAGATGTCCCATTTGCTTGCCCCAACAGCAGTTCGTCAAGGTTGTGGCTATTACTCCCGTGAGGAAACTAGGGCTTTGAAGTTTAAGATTCCTAAGATCACACTGAGATCCTGAGTAACCACTGCAGATCTGAGTTCAAAGCCTGTGCTCTTTAAGAACCAAACTCTTTCTATAATGTAGGGGATCAGGAAAAGAGAGTGCCTTCTACCACCAAGCCTGCTTGCTTTTCAATTAGAAAGGAATAAGGGCCATTTAACAATAAGGACAAAAAGATAAAGGAACCCCTTTCTGACATTTTTGCTTAGATATCTAAAATGTAAACTTAAGGCTTCAGTAATGAATGTTGGTTATACAATAGATAGGAACAAAGTAGGTCTATTCTGCACAAAAATGCTCTGTGCTAACCGAACCACATGGCCATTTTATTACAGTGACTATGTTGTTTTGAAAAATAACTCATTCCACTGGAGATGAAAGATAAGTGACTACAGCGTGTGGAACAAAAAGGGGAACTTTTGTTTTATGTATGAGCAAGGCTAAGGTCGGGCGAGGGTGGCCTGAAGAAAAGAATTTGAGAAGGAATTAACTTGAGAGTGATAGGTTCATGTTATTTAAGATGACATTTGCCACCTTTTTTTAGTCACTGAATCACCTGTGTATTCATTCACTCACAGTTATGTTACTGCCAAAAATGACCTGTTTAATTGACGCTCAAAAGATTTTGTCCACAACCACACTTGGCATTGTCTGATTCCTCGACTTATACAGGAAGTTACCAACAGAAGGACTTTTTGTGGGGAGGTGTTAATTTTGGAAGTGTATCTTTAGCGGGCATGTTGGAGAGACAGAGCCACTATCAACACAATACTCTCTACCACAAATCCTGAATCTTCAGCATCACTTTGCCCATCTTTAAAATGGGCATAATATTGCTGTCTATGTGTCCTCCTAAAGATTAAAATATTATGTGAGCATTTCTAGCAAAATGCCTGCTGCAATATATACTCAAGAAGGTTCTTCTTGCCTGACTTGATTTTTCATCACTACTGCACTCTAGACGCAGTCCCAGATCCCCTGGTTGGTTTCACCAAAATCAGTAAGAACATATACAAAAGATTGTTGATGCAACATATCAAGTGGGGCTTGAGTGTCCCCATTATTTATTTATTTTAATTATGTTACTATAGTGGTGGTAGAGAATGGGTGAGTAGTGAAGGAAACCCGAACTAGTATATTTACAGATCATAAAAATGATAGATGATTTATCCTCTGTAATTTCCAGTTTGAAAAATATTTTCATGCATGTAGTCTCACTTCCTTCTCCCAAGCATGATGATGTAAATGTGCTTATCTTCATTTCACAAATAAAGAGACTGAAGTTCAGAGAGGACTGATGATATGCCAAAACTGAGAGAATGAAAATGTTCCCATGGGTGATTAAGTTTTCTATGGAGGAAAAATAAGTGGTCATCTTATAATACCTTGTAGAAAGAAAGATTGGAATAGATAGGTAATTGTAAATTAGGAACGAGGCATCATAGATATATTTACACTTGGGGATGATAAACAAAATTTATTTTGGGACTATACTTGCAATTATGTAACTTCGCACCTCTGGCATAAGTTATCTTTCTTTTTTCTTTTTTAATTTTTTTTATTTTAGAGACAGAGAAAGCACATGAGATGGAAAGGGGCAGAGGGTGAGAGAGAGAGAATCTTAAGCAGGCTCCATGCTCAGCATAGAGCCTGATGCAGGGCTCTATCCCATGACCCTGGATCATGGCCTGAGCTGAAATCAAAAGTTGGTTGCTCAGCAGCTGAGCCACCCATGCACCCCATGATATCTGTTTGAAAATAATTTTCGTACTCTTTTTGTTCTTGTTTTTGTAGAATTTCTGATGAATACACATCACAGTTTACAGTGAAAACATATACCTTTCATTTATCATCTTTTGGAGCAGTATTTAGAAATTATATTTTATTAACCATTTTCTCACCTTTGCATCACTTTCAACGAAGAGGTTGAAGAGTCAAATGAATAGGTTGAAATACCATATTTTGTCAATATATTTGTAATCAATTTGTCTTAACTTTAAAGCCCTCTAAATAGCTTAACTTCCTGATGCTTATTTCCATTCTCCATCTATTATTTGATGAAGGCCAATACTTGTGTGGCTTTTTTCCAGTTAAAACAAGAGGTGTATAATAAAATATGTACTTATTTTTAGTAACCAATTTGTTTTCATAAACAAAAAGATTTCAATGAGAAAATGCTTTATAACCAAAATAGATGAGTTATAGAAAATAAATACATAAAAACAGCTTAGGCATATCTGAGGTTTGGAGAAATAAAATAAAATAATGTGAATGCTTTGGATTATGGTCTTCTATACTAATAATTGGATTATTTAGATGAAATGTTTTCTTCACATTGTATACGATTATTATTGTTATTATTATCATTATTCAATTAGCATAAAACATAATTTTAGAATGCATGACTATAGATAAAAGAGATTTAACATGAGCTTAATAGTTTTATTCTTCCCTGGAAATATATATTAAACTGTAATCCAGGTTCATTTTAGAGAAAACTTAAATCTTGATTTATTTGTAGTTGAATTTTTTGCTACAAGATTGAAATCCTTTTTTTAAAAATTGTTGTCTCTGATAACATTGCCCAGAACACTTGCTGAAGATAAACACAATGGAATCAACACCGTAATGTGATATTTCCTCATGGAATACCAAGCTCATCCCTCATGGGACACAAAACCCATAATCAACTGGCAGGGTTGTGAGGGTCTTTCTCACACGCTAGATTGATCTGATAATCCATACCATGTTTGGACATATTTTATGCATTACAACTTATGTTCTTTTGCTTCCATGGCAACTGATGGCTTTGTAAACTTTTGAAGCACTAGGCAAAGAAACATATTGGCAGAATGCTTAGGTTTTCATTTTTTCCATAAGAAAGAAAAAGTAAGATACTCAACAGCTAACTGTGATGATGTGACAGGAGATTATTTAATTATTCTTGACACGCTCCTATGTAGCCAAGAAGTAATCTTAACTTTGTTAAAGGCCTGTGCTGATTTAAAAACAAACTCGAATACAAAATTTTATTTTTCTTATTTAATAAAATAATAGGGTTTTCAGCCCAACAGCATGCATGTAAAGCATATGTACTATTTTGGTACAACTGGAAACGAAACACTGCAATTTTGAGTATCCAAATGGATTTGAGTTTTCAGTCCCTGTGTTTTAACAGTAGAAAGTTAGCTGGATATTTAAAAATCTCAAGTTTCATAAATCTATTTTTACATGAGAAAATTTGGCTAAAAATTTTCAGGTCTTGGTTAAAATATTTAAGTTTTCTTGGCAGAGGGCGCTTGTGGGGATGAGCCCTGGGTGTTATTTGGAAACCAACTTGACAATAAACAATATGTAAAAAAATATAAAAAATAAAAAAAGACTCTCTTAAAAATATTTTAGTTTTCTTAATTGGCTAATGATTTTCATTGAGATAGGTCAGGGCTTGGTAAAACCTATGGCGAATGAGCCAAATCCAGTCTGTTGATGTTTTTGTCCTTCTTGTAATATAACAATGATATTTGCATTTTTAAGTGATTGGAAAAATGTTAAAGAATAGTATTTCATAATGTGAAAATTATCTGAAATTTACATTTTGGTGTTTAAAAGTAAAACTTTATTGGAACATAGTTATGCTCATTTATTTATGTATAGTCTTTGGCTTCTTGTGCACTATATTAGCAAATTGAGTAATTGGAACAAAGATCATATGGCCCTTATAGCTGAAAATATTCATTATCTGGCTCTTTGCAGAAATGTTGGCTGGTCCCAGAGATAGTTACCTCTAAATCCCAGATGGCTACTAAGATGCACACATAGGGGCGCCTGGGTGGCTCAGTCAGTTAAGTGTCCAACTTTGGCTCAGGTCACGATCTCAAGGTTCTTGGGTTCGAGCCTTGCATCGGGCTCTGTGCTGACAGCTAGCTCGAGCCTGGAGCCTGCTTCAGATTCTGTGTCTCCCTCTCTCTCTGGCCCTCCCCTGCTCATGCTGTCTCTCTCTCTCTCAGAAATAAATAAAACATTAAGAAAAAAATTTAATGTTCACATAGACACACACACAGACACACACACAGACACACACATACACAATGCATCCTGAGTGTGTGTCAAGTGAAAATGTTTTCATTCCAAACACTTTGATTCATGGGAACTATCATTTCATATTTTAGATATTCTTTTTAAGTTTAAAAGTAATTAGGAAGACTATCTTTACCATGAAGATCATGATAGTTAACAACAACAACAACAACAACAACAACAACAACAACAGCTAAAGGCAGCATATTGTGCAAACAAAAATCCCACAGATTAAATGTGTTTAAATCCTGGGGTCACAAATTAATTGGGCTGGTTTAGGAAGTATCCATATTCTCCTTCCTTATTCCCTAAGGACTAAGCATCAACATTGGACTGAAGCATCAACACAGTCATTAGTAGGACATTTGCTGTTTACATAGTTATTCAGAATGTTCTGTTGGATTATCATTGGAAAATGATGGAATCTAGAGTTGATTTTGATAATTTGTATTATCTTGACTGTAAATCCAATTTTGTGTTACCTAACAGTCTAATGCCTAACTGACATCACAGCTCTATGATGCAATAGAACGTATCCAACATATTTTACACACTGATCTGTATTTACCAGAAAAAGAGAAGTCAATTAAAGATTGTTCTCAAACTGTGAAGAATGTGGGTAGGGCATAGCTTGTGGAGGAGATACAAGGAAGAGGCCAAAAGATTTAGGCTCCTTAGTCCTTGCCCCTTTCAGTTAGAGTACTTTTGGCTTTGTTTTCCTGATACTGCAGGTCCTATATGAGCATTTATAATGCTTCAACTGTTGCTAACTGTGGTGGCTTTGGACTGTGTCGATGTAGCCTGACTAGAACTACATTTCCCAGATTCTCCTTCCCTGTGTGGTTCCAGATTGGGGCTGACCACAAGAGAAGGTTGGCGTAGATCTGGTAGGTAAATGCAGAAGTATCATCATAGTCTGAAGTTCAGTGGAGGGGCCATCACATATACACTGTTACTGATCTGCCAGATTACCTTATTTGCAGGGCACAACCGGTCCCATAGTTCCTTCAGCTTTCCCATGTTCTCAGCTGGTCCTGATGCAACTCTGCTATGGTGAAGTGAGGTGGCTTCTCATACAGGTCATCCACATCATCACTTTTAGAGGTCATAAGAAGCAGAGATGAATTCCACTTTGACCTCATGGGGTTCTGTTGTCATTGAGAGTCTGTTAGTTCAAGCTCCCCTTGCTTCATGTTTAGGATTCTTCCCAGATGCTGATTCTGTTGGCCTACCAGACAGATGCAATAGTCTTCCATAGACTCCGTAACTCACATCTTGGGATATGGTATCATACTGAAAATAAGCCCCGTATTCCACATCACTTAAAGAGGTTTGCTTCTCCAATGGAAGCATAATAGTTATACTGAAAGTGTTTGAAAGCTACTCATTATCCATACACATTATTTCATAAGTGAAGAAGCTGCAGGAAAATGGCAGGTGGTAGCCATCATCATCATAGTGGTAGTAGCAATAGTAAACATTTTATCTGGTGCTTATTTATTACATACTTGAACACCTCAATCCTGAGCCTCATTATAATCCTAACTTAATCCTCATTATGACCCTATGAGTTACAGTTACTGTATTTCCCATTTTAAAAGCAAGAAAAACGGAAGCATTTGAAAATGTAAATGCAAGGCTTGAGGTCATAGATATTTCAATGGTGGAACTGGAATTTGAATTAAAGCAGTTTGACTCATTTCAAGTTCTTAATCAGAGTTTATCTTTGATGGTAGAGAGTTTTATAGAAATGTAACCAAAAAAGAATTTTTTTTCCAGAAACTCTTTTGTTACAGAAATGTAACAAAAAAGAAATATATTTTCCTGGGGAATTGCTTAAATAATTTGCAAATATTTATTGAGTACTTACCATAGGGTCTGTTCTAGCAAGTAAGTGAAATATAGTGACTCCCCAGAGGGAGCCAATATATTTTTTTGCTGTACTTGCATTTGGGATATGGGAATTGTGCTCCTGTTTGAGGTCATATTTCTATCTATATCTCTCACTCTCTATATATCTACATGTGGTTATATATCATTTCATTCAAAATATAAATATATTAGAGGGAATTTGAAGAAAAGCATGGGGATTCAGATCAAATGTATGGAAGAGCAAGAAATAATAAACATTGTAGTTTTCAAAATATTTAAAATAGAATTGATACTCTTTTTATTTTTAATTTTTTAACACTTTAATTTATTTTTGAGAGATAGAGACAGAGTGTTAGCAGGGGGAAGGGGGAGAGAGAGAGAGAGAGAGAGAGAGAGAGAGAGAGAGAGAGTCAGAATCCAAAGCAGGCTCCAGGATCCAGGCTCCCAGCTCTGAGCTGTCAGCACAGAGCCGGATGTGGGGCTCGAACTCATGAGCCAAGAGATCATGACCTAAGCTGAAGTCAGTTGCAAGATCATGACCCAAGCCAAAGTCAGACACTCAACCAACTGAGCCACCCAGGTGTACTGAATTGATATTCTTAAAAGTATAGTAATGTGACATGAAAATTACAAAACACATACTTTAGGAAGAAAATTATATAAGCCCATTTCATAATTCACAAATGAATAGACAGGCCAAATATATACTGGAGTTGATCATATGTTATCATGAATATGTAACAGTGGTAGAAACCCTTTAGGCACTTAGACCGTTTGGAGAACCCTGGTTCACTGTAGATTCTTGGTAACATGAATAATTGCCTATAAACTAGAGTCAATAGAAACCTGGTTCTAGTATGAACTCCTGTGATCCAAGAATTATCTTTCCAGAAAGCTCAAACTTCTATAATGAGTTCCAACCTTTAAGTTGTCTCTGAAAGTGTGCCTTTCTTTGCTTTGCAGAACAAGAAGGACCTAGGATAAAGGCGTATCAAGTAACAAAGAGTATTTCTGCCTTGTGTGTCAAGTGGGTGGGTGTCCCTCTGGGGACCAGTGATGGAAAAAGGCATCTAGCCAGGAGGGGACCACTCCTGGATCCTGGCTATATTACCTTCTTGGTTTCAGAGATGGTTCCAATAAAACTGTTACCTTTTTCTCACAAATGAATCAGCAAAAGCTCATGGTCCATGCATCTAGGGATATAAACTCTGGGCAAAAGTGAATTAATCTATTGAATTCTGTTAAACTGTTTTTTGTGACACATGACATTCTTAGCTTACAAAGGATCACCATTTAGGTTAACACCGTAACTTCTCTTTTTGAAACCCTTTACTTTTAGGCTCATTTCTATACTTAGAAATAGTCACCAAATCATTAGCAATCTTTATCAGTTTGTTGATTCAGAATCTTATTTGAAAAGGTTTTGCAGAATATTGGAGTGTCCCAGGCATGGTGTTTGTTTGCTTGGTTCTGTAGCTCTCTGTGGCCTGAATGCTCAGTTCTTTTTGTCGTCTCTCTGCTGGATGTGCTCTGTTGACACAGATGATGATACATTCTCCTCCCTTAGATGGGGAGGAGGGGATTAGTGTTGAAAACTAGCTCCCCTGTTGCATAGCACCATGCAAAGACTTTTGGGTAACACCATTACAAGCAGGTCAGGGGCACTACTGCCAAGCAACTTCATACCCCCTATCATGTGGGATTTGGGATTTAGGAAAATGCTTATCTGTATTTCACTCCTACGGCTGTTGAAGGCATTAGATAAACCAAAATATAGCACATCTATGAGGATCATAATATTGGTTGTACTGTAGATAACATATTTTACAAGATGTGGAATTTTCTTAAATATGTTCCAGGGAGCATGGGATTTGAGACTTTTGAATAGTTCAATGAGAGAAGAGTTTGATACTGGAAAATGTTGCATGGTTTAAAGACCTCATGGAAAATGACAACTATACTAGTGTATTAAAGGTAAATAATTCTGCAATAAGTATACCTGCTTATTTTGTTCCAGTATATCTGGCATTTACTTGAACATAGACTTCCTCATTCTCATCAGATTTTTCATTTGGATGGTGACATTGAATGAAAAACAAAGTGCAGAACTGCATTATTGATGGTGTTCACATGAAAAAGGAAAATGGACACCTGGTTATACCTAAAAATATAAGGACAGAAAAGGTCAATGAAGCATTATAACATAGATTCATGCCTCCTTTTCATATGAGGGTTAAGAAAGGGCAGCTATTGAAAGCCTTTGCAGACCTCAAAGACTCACAGATTACTTGAGTGTGAGGGATATGATGAAGCATCTCATTGAGTGATGGGTTAAGACTGTGCTCTGAGGGTCTGTTGGGCCTACTTGATACATTGAAGAAAATTGCTGAGTCTCTTCAGTGACTGCTTCTCCTATTCTGCCAGGCATGAGCAAGATTGTACTTCACAGTCTTCTCACTGCTTGCTGGGAAGTATAAGCAGTACTGGCCAAAAAAATGTGACCAGAAGTGACAGGCTTCACTTCCTGGTAGAGAAGAATAGAGAATATATCCAGTAACTTAGTTTCTTTCTTCCCCTGTCCTCACAACCAAGAATTCCAAGAACTTTTGAAGGTAAACCAATGAGATGGAAGAGATTCCTTTAACTTGGATCTCTGAGTGACCCATCCACTACTTCCATTTTCCCACATCTCATCACCCCCCATTACGTACCTTAGACATATAGCATGAGCAAGAAAATCTTGTTAACTAAAGTGACTGAGAATTTGAGATTGCTTGTCATTGCAACATAATTAAACCTCCGTTGAGTGTGTGTGTGTGTGTGTGTGTGTGTGTGTGTGTGTGTGTGTGTGTTGTGGGGGTAAGATAGTCCAGGCCTCCCCATTCTGTTTACCCCCTCTTTAAATTTCCTACTTTCCCTACTATAATCAGAGAAGACATATGATGATTTGTTTATTAGGCTTCTAAAATGTATTTTTTTAACTAAATGTTTATTTATTTATTTTAAGAGAGAGAGAGAGAGAGAGAGAGAGAGAAAGCATAAGCAGGGGAAGGACAGAGAGAGAGGGAGAGAGAGAATCCCAAGCTGCCTCCACGTTCAGTGCTGAGCCTGATATGGGGCTTGATCCCACAAACTATGAGATCGTGACCAGGGCAGAAATCAAGAGTCAGACACTTAACCGACTGAGCCACCCAGGGGCCCCCTAAAATGTATTTTCTTAAGGAATTCCATTGTTAGAAATATTGGAAGTCACAGTGAAATATCATCCCTATTTTATGTTTAAGAATACTGAAAAAACACTGAAGTAAACAACTCAATAAAATTACTTTCGACAGTGGTGGAAGCAGAAGTAGAACTCCGACTCTTGTCAGGTTTTATTTTATTTTAAGTTTGTTCTCTTCCATGATAGGGTTAACAGTTAATAATTTAAAAAAATAAAAATAAGAATATTATTCTTCTATAAGAATAATAGAAGAATAAAAATAGTATCTATCAGCTCACCACCCAAAGGCAAGTACTCTTTATTCTCATGTATTTCTTTATGATGGTTTAAATTAATAATAATAGCAATAATCATCTGTATTTATTGAGTCCTCCCAGATGTCAGACACCCAGCGGTTACAGGCAAGGCTCTTGGAGTCTCTGGTCAGCATCCAAATCCTACATCTTTCAGTTGTGTGACCTGCTCAACCCTCTGTATATCAGATTCCTCATCTTTAAAATGAGGATTTTACTATGGCTTTATGAAGATTAATTTTAAAATATATATAAAATATTAATCCTTGGAAGAAAGCCTGGATTATTGTAAGCACTCAATAAATGTTAGCAGTTTTACTTTTCATTTTTCCCCAGTTAATACTCAGATCAAGCCTACATAATAGGTATTATTATCTTTCTTTTATAGATAATGTAAGGGAAGGTTAGAAAAATTAGTAAAGTTAGTAATTTCCCACAGTCACAAAGCCAACAGGCAGTAAAATCTTATTTTCAAACATGTTCTTTTGATTTTATAATACAAAAATATGACATTTTTGTGCATCATTTGTTAAAGCACAAATAACAGGTATTTCTGTTTATGATTTTTTTCATTATTATAAATAATATCCTGTATACAGTGTTACTGTGGATTAAATACCCTTTTATTAAAAATTTTTGTGTGTTTTGATAATTGTTCCTTAAGATAGACTACCAATAATGATGTGCATTGTAAAATAATCTTGTTTCTTTAAATTCTTGATTCATACTCCTAAGATGTCTAAAATTGTTTTACCAAGCCTACCATTGTAAATAAGGATGTACTATTAGAAAAAAATATATATTTGCGGTTCAGATTTAAAAAGAGTGGTGAAGGTGGTTAATTACATAGGTTAAAAAAGGGGGGATTAGTTTGGGGGTGTTTCACTGTGAAATCTTCAACCGGCAACATTTTATTTACATTGATATTGTATGTGACCAGGTGTTCAAATTGAAGTATTATATGGCCCAGAGCCACTCTTTAACTGAAACAGACATTTAAACTTTTTTATGAAGTTTATTTATGTATTTTGAGAGGGAGAGAGAAAAGGAGACAGAGAGAGTGAGCGAAGGGCAGAGAAAGAGGGAGAGAGAGAGAATCCCAAGTAGGCTCTGCACTGTCAGGGCAGAACTCTATGGGGGCTGGAACTCACAAACCATGGTATCATGACCTGAGCTGAAATCAGTGACCTCAGTTAATCAATGCTTAACTGAGCCACCCAGGTGCCCCTAACCGAAGCAGACATTTAAAGCCATGCTTTTCTGAAGCTTTGTCCTCTGCTACCTCTTGTCCTCACTTCATTCACTCTAGGGGAAGTCAACCTCACCTGGGACTTTGCAGATATCCTGCATCTCACTGTCTCCAAGCCTGCAACCCAGATCTTTTCTGAGCATCACCAAGAATCTACACGTACTCTGAAAAATGCCAGCTGGTTGCTGCTTGTGCACACTAAACTCAAACTGTCTGATGTCTCATTCATCTCCTTACCCCCCAGTTCTTTTTATTTTGTTCTGTGTGTGATGATTTGATGATTGTAAAAACATCTGTCAGATCGCTCAAACCTGAGATTAGTATTTTTCTTGACTTTCCTCTTTCCTTTACACTCCCAAGAACGTTGGTTCTGGGCTCCTAAACATCTCTCAAATCCATCCCCTCTTTGCACCCCGACTGCCATTGCAGCTGATATCATCCCTTGACTGGAATCAATGAACTCTGGTGTCTGTTCCTTCTGCCTGCTTTTGCACTACTTCCAAAATGACATAATGTCCATCCCACCATACCACTTCCCATTTAAACATTAGTGAAGAGTTCTCTACTTGGCTTATGTGATGAGACCTAATTTCCATAATCTGAAAGGGAAGTGCCCATCTCCAGCATCACTTTTTGCTACTTCTGTAGCCCCTTTCCCTCTCTCACATGCATTATGCTAGAGCAATAGTTCTGAGATCTGGCTGTAGAAGCTTCTTTTTAAACCTTAGAAGCTTTTTTAAAAACATAATTTATCATCAAATTGGCTTCCATACAACACCCAGTGTTCATTCCAGCAAGTGCCCTCCTCCATGCCCATCCCTCACTTTCCCCTCTCCCCCACCTCCCATCAACTCTCAGTTTGTTCTCTGTATTTGAGACTCTTTTATGGTTTGCCTCCCTCCCTCTCTGTTTGTAACTTCCCCCCCCCACACTACCCCCCATGATCTTCCGTTCAGCTTCTCAAGATCCATATACGAGTTAGAAGCTTTAAAACCAATGCCAAGACCCCATGCCCAGATCCTGTGATTGAAATGAGTTCAGGTGAAACTTGGACATTGGTATTTTTCTAAACCTCATCAAGAGATTCTGATTTACTGCCAGAGTGAGACCCACTTCTCACCAAACTATTGTTATACTCCCAATTCTCTCTCTCTCTTTTTTCATATTGTTTTTCTGCCAGGGATGGCCTTGCTCATCATTTCCATATACAAACTTCTATTCATCTTGAAGTACTTAGTTGAAATCAGTCATGATACTGAGAGGGTAGAGGGAGACTAAGAGTGATCTCTCATATCTGTCATGCCTCCTCCATATTTTTTCTTTTGTGAACAAATAACATTTTATCAATCTTATATGAAGTGCTATATAAATACAACTTCAAGTCAGCCACTCGTGTCCAGACTGTCACATTGGGCAGCTATTATTCCAAAGCCATTGGTTCAGGTGTTACAACCTCAGTGAAATCTTTTCTTTCCCGAGGGTAGAGGGACCGCCCCTTGCTGTACATGTACATGGCCTCTTGCATTCTGGCAGCTCTTTGATAACTCTTGTTACCGTGCTGTATAGAAACTCCTCATTTGTACGTTTCTGGGGCCACTGAATGCTACAGAATTCTAAGGTAGCTTAGTCAGGGGTGCCTGGTTGGCTCGGTCGGTTAAGTGTCCAACTCTTGATTTCAGCCCAGGTCATGATCCTACAGTAGTGAGATTGAGCCCATGTTAGGCTCTGAGCTGAGCACGGAACCTGCTTGGGATTCTCTCCCTCTCTCTCTACCCTCCCCTGCTCATGTTTTCTATATTTCCCTCAAAATAAGTAAATAAACATTTTTTTTAAAAAAAGAAGCATCTTAGTCATCTTTGTGTCTCTATCGTCTGGCATTGTGTCTGACTATATAACAGGTACTGAATAAGTGTGTTTCTCCAATGAAAAACTTTGATAACCATCCCACCTGCTGCCAGTCAAGTACTACAAGATCTGCAGATCCTTGGGAACTTAGGTAGGTAAAGATCGAGTCATAAGGAAATAACTCTCTGACCTCTTGAATCTTGGCTTACCAACCAAGTTCACCTTACGGTTGTGTTGTTATTCTATTATCAATCTTTATTTTCAAATCTTTGCAGTGTATCTGGAAAAAATCCTTTCCATGTGTTAGTGAAATTGTTTCAGCCCTTAAAACAGTGATTTCTGCTTCTGGAGTATGGACTATATGCTTACTCCATTCTTTCTGCAGTTCAGGAGTTTGGGATTTATAATAAGTTCAGGATGTGCATCTCTCCAGTTTCTTTAAATCCAAATAAATCAAATTAATGAAAAGCCATTATTTACTGTGTGTTTAATAAGGCTTATAGTCTTTAAACTGGGATAGTCAGAAAAATCCAATTTATTTCTGCCTTTCTTAAGGGAAAATGTGATCCTTTGTCTTAGTTAGCTTGTAGGACTGTTTCTTTATTCTATAAGTTGAAGATGACTGCAAATGTTTGAGTTTGTTGGTTTATAATCCTTATATTTGACCCTGTGCACTCTTATAAGTCCTCATTAAGCAATACTTTTCCTCTTGGGTTGGAGGTTAATAAAAAGAATAGTAATGGTACTACTACTAGTAATCATATACGGAATGCCTACTATGGACCAGAAAATGAGTTGTGTGTATGCAGTACATTATCTTATTTAATACTTACTAATAGAGTTCAAAGAAGTGACTTTTCAGTGTCACATAGCTTTTAAGCCATGGAGTTGATGTTGCATGAATGAACTGGGCACAAAGCAGGGTTGCTTGAAAGGCTGCCAGGTATATGACTAATGCATAGAAACAAGGTGCTACACCACTTTTACCTGGGGGTGTAGCTGCTGAGTATACCGAGAGGTGGTACCATAGAGCTCTCAAAGCCACCCCTCCCCCAACCCTTGTAACCAGGAGTCACTCAATGCAAGAAGGTGCCTGAACATTTCCACCACCAAAATATTTTCTGGTGCTTTTGTATTGATTATTTGCATAGTAAGAAATAAGATGATAAAGAGATTTTTTAAAAGACATGATATGAATCATTGTCCCTGATAAATTTGTATCAGGTACATAAAAACTTATGTATCTTTGCATTCTGAGAAGTATTCTCTTTCAGCTGAGAACGTGGAGAGTTTGTCCTTATCAGCTATGGATTACGTTTGTTGAAAGCTCATCCTATACTGGGTGTTGTATGTAAGCCAAATTAACAATAAATTATATTAAGGTAAAAAGCTCACCCTAAAGGCAGAACATATAGTATGTAGAAAGTTTTGAGAGGAAATTTTAGACTCAAAGATAGTTGCCTTATAATAAATTATACTTTCAGGATTTTTTGATATATTATTTAATTTACTAATTTGTTAAAATACTCTTAATGTGTATCATCTTAATTTCACATGTCCTGTCATGTCTTGTTCACTTGTTTTAGGATGTTCAAGAAAAACCATTATTGACTAACATTTTCAAGAAAAATTAAGTTTCTGAGTGTTAGTGATTCTGCAAAATCAGGAATTTCTCTTTGACAGTCACATCTTTGGTGGTATTTACTTGATTTAGCAAATAAAATGTCATCTATTATGGTGACACTGGAGAATTGTATATGTTTAGTGATTTTCTGATGACTGGGGGCAGGGCTAAAAGCACTGTGAATGGACCCCTAGATGGGCTTTATTTTCATTAAGAGTGGACTCATTCTCCCAAGGGAAATCATTTTTATAGCACTCTGTACACAAGAAGATGAAATGCCTTTCATTTATCAAAAAGTTTTCCCCCAAGACAGCTTGATTTCTGTAACTAGTGTAATAATTATTCTTTTGTTTGAACATTACACTATCAAAGAAACTGAACCATATTTCCCAAGGATGAGTAATTGTTTGATAAAGATGTTAGTGAAGAATTGTTCTCTCTTTCCCCACTTTCCCTCCCTCCTTTCCACTCTCTTCTTTGCGGGGAGGGGTCTAGTGTCTGAAATTCTCATTGAGTGCGTACAGTCTATGAACACCTAGGAATGCATGGAAGCTCAATGTGTACTCAAAATGATGCTTACTACCTTACATCCCAAGCTTATAATTCAAAAGAAACTTTAAAGTCAGTACACACCAACAATAATAAGAGCAACAAGAAGTAATTGTATTTTGGCAATAAAGTATCAGCATAGCCTTTATCTGTGTTATTACACAACTTCAAATCATTCTGTTTCTTATGGTACTCTCTCTCTCTAAAATGAAACACACATGAAAGACACCTGGGTTTGAATTCTAAAATGCAATGCAAACCAGATGGATGTTATTGAAAACGTGGTCCTCGGCTCTTATGCTCAAGTGGAAAGTTGATTTTTTTAAATGACATCTACAAATACACACTTAAAAGGCAGCGTCAGTTGGTTAGATGTTAGGGCTTTTGGGGTTTTGGTCTATTCCAGAAAATTGTTCTGTAGAGTACGTGGGCTCTTACATTGGAATATAAGAAAATATGGCTGCTATTGAGACACAGCTTTTAAAAGTACAAAAAGAACGTACTATTTCCTTTGTTCTGAGATGGTGTCATTGATTTAGCATAATAATTCAAGTCATAAAGTTGCAGGGAAGTGTTGATCTTACCTTTTGTTTTTCAGATTAATGATAAAGCTGCCCTGAGTATGTAATGATAAACAACCAGTTTGGGTTCTTACCTTCATGCAGCGTAGTTCTGTGAAACTATTTTATTTATTCCTTAAAAACAAACAAACAAATCAAGAATCAATGAGTTGAAGACAAGGAAAACTAACACATCTCAGATACGAACTCTGTGCCAGGACTGAGCTACAATTTCCCCCTCTTATTTAAACTTCCCAATAACACTTATGGTAGTAACTATTATCCTCATTTTATAGATGGGAAAATGAAGGCTCTGGGAGGTGAATTAACTTGCTCAACTAGTAAATAAGTAAATGGCAGAACAAGCACTTGAATTTCATCTTTTGACATCTCTGCTGAGTTTAGTGTCCTCTCTGCTTTATAGAATTTGATTCAGCAAGTCAAATTTCCTTTCCTCAGGGTTACTAAGTGATTTAACTTCATCCAAAGAAATGGTACAGTGTAGTTCACAAAATACCAGAGTGAAAATATAGAAATCGGCACTCCCATTATTGTCATTAGAGCTTGGATACTTTTTCTTGGAATCTCATCATAGGCAAGTGAGTAATTGTACCCAACAGATTTTTTAGAGTAAAAGTCCATAATATAGGAGGAACTGGTTTTTTTTTCTTTTAAATTTAGAAAAAAGGGCCAGTATTTAACTTTCAGTTTGATTGGTTTGCCTTGACGATACACCCAGGCTGAGGTCTTTTCTGGGTAAGATGGGACATTGTGAAAGTTTCCACTTATTTCTATTTTTTCCTCCAGAGAGATACTCTCACTGGAGGCTCAACTCCTTCCAGACCAACTAACACATGAGTTAAAGTTTTGGTTGTTTTTTTTCTCTTTTTCATATACTTCCTGAATTCTCTGTATAGCCTACTTGCCAAGTGCTTTCTAGGTTTTCTTTTGAATATCTCTAATGATAGGAATTTCATTATCTTTTTTTTTTTTTAAATATTTTTATTTATTTCTAGGAGAGAGACAGCATGAGCAGGGGAGGGTCAGAGAGAGAGGGAGTCACAGACTGAAACAGGCTCCAGGCTCTGAGCTGGCAGTCAGCACAGAGCCCGACGCGGGGCTCGAACCCACGAACCGCGAGATCATGACCTAAGCGAAAGTCGGACGCTTAACCGACTAAGCCACCCAGGCGCCCCTGGAATTTCATTATCTTTTGAAAGAAGTCCTTCCATCTGTGTTTAGTTCTAATAGTCAGATTATTTTTCCTCAAAATATGACAATGCAGACGTGGTTCCCAGGTACAGAACATATTTAATTCCTATTCTGGAGACAAGCATTCGAATCTATCCCATATAAGACACAGCTAATTTGTCTCCCTTGTGGCAGCTATTCATATTGACAGCTGATTAAAATTAGCTCTCGTGATCTCTATATGTTACTTCTGTTAAATATCCCCAGTTCCTTCACCTGCCCCTGGAATAACAGAACTTTGAGTTTCTTTACTTGAAACACGATGGTACCAGAACTAAGCGCCACAATCTTAATGTAATTTTACCAAGGAAATCGTATAGCAAATCAAAACCCTTTCCCCTTATTGTAATAGAGTCACTAAATTTCTATAAAGAAGGTCTAAGTTCATATTAGTTTATCTTGGAAACTGCTTCTTAATTTTGGCTGAAATTGAGTTTACTCTCAACTCAAAACCCTGTGGTTTTGAAACTTATGCAGTGTTTCAATTCACAGCATACCTTCAATGTTGCTCTTTGGTTATTTACTGTCTAATTTTACTTCTCTCTTATATTATTTGTCTTTTCTCTCTTCTTGCTTTTGCATTTTAAAAATTTTATTTCAGCGTTCCTTGGCTTTATTATGATAGCCCAAGTTATCAATTTATGGTCTTCCAAAATTTTAAACATTCATATCTATCATTGGTTTTGTAACTTTCTCAGCCATTTTCTCTTCAAAATTTGCCTCTCCCATATTCTCTGAATTTTGTTTTTGATTCTTCAATATGACATGTTAGACTATTTCACTATATCTTCTATGCCTCATTATCTCCCTTTTAGGTTTGTGTTGTGTGGTATTCTGTGTATTTTATTCAGGCCTGCATTTATTTAATTAAGATTAAAACTTTTTTAATGTTTATTCACTTTTGAGAGACAGAGTACAAGCAGAGGAGGGGCAGAAAGAGGGGAAAACACAGAATCTGAACCAGACTCCAAGTTCTGAGCCTGGATGCAGGGCTCGAACCCATACCTGAGCTGAAGTTGGACACTTAACCAAATGAGCCACCCAGGTGCCCCAAATGAAATTTTTTAAAATTTAAGTTTGAATATGAACATATCTAGGGATTTTCTAGTAGTTTACAAATATTTGTACCTTTTAATCCAATAACTCCACTTTTAAAAGCTCATATAACTGCATAAAGGTTTGGGTGTAGAATGTTTAATTCAGCATTATATGTAAACAATCTGAACTTCAATCTATTGGAAACTAAAAAACAGATACTAACTAATGTAACAGATTGTTATACAACTGCTAACATGAATTAAGTGCGTGTGTGGAGGTGTACATATTTTCTTTCCTTTCCTTTCCTTTCATCCATATATAAAAATATATATTATATTTATAAATATTTGTTGGTATATAGCATATCAAGCACTCTGCCAAGCATATTTATTTATTTTAGACAAATTTAGAATGTGAAAATATTGACACATTCATTTCTGTGTATCAGAAAATCACCATCATCCTTCCTGCATATCAAAATTGCTCAGGATTACTGAATTATAAAATCCATATCTTGACCATTTCCCATATTTTTTAAGCATCTGGGATTAATAATCATAATTAATTAATTAATAATCTTAAGTATAAGATTATTATGGCAAGCTACAAAGGCATTTTTTACTTACTTTTTGCCTTGTAACACTCATCAATATCCATGTCTAAGAATAAGGGAGGAGACCAACTTGAATTAAGAAAAATTGTTGCTGTGAGCCACATAAAGTCCTTGGTTTGAGTCTTTCCTTCCATTCACACTTCCTCAAATTATCATCAAGAGCTCGAGTCAAAGATAAAATTTAAATTGAATTTTGCCAAATCTGAAGAGAGAAGTGGAAATGCTTGTTAGGAAATAAGTTTTCTGTAATGATTAAGTTTGATTTCCCCTTGAACAATGCTGCATCTGAGTATATTTCTGTGAGGTATCAAAGAGCTGAGAAGGGAAAAAGGGCTTCTTTAGTTACCTGTGCGTTTTCAGCTGTGTATGTCTTCCAAAGGTCTCTAAGCCTTGTGGGATATTACTGAAGGTCTCTGGAAGACCATCCAGAAGCTTTGTACCACCCAAGCTTTTCTATTAAATTCCTGGAACACAATAGGACCATTGTTTTGCACTCGTTATTTTGGTTCTACCCCTCCTTAGATATTATACAAGATGTCAGTTTGAAACCACACCTCCTTGTGTTATAACTCTTCACCTTCAGTGGTGCTTCTGCTCCCCTTCCACACCCTATGAAGATTAATCATTTCATTTGCCCCAATTGGATTCAACTGTTTTGGAAAGCATGGTGTGTGAGGATATTGTCCTTTGGAGTTTCCTGGTTGATATGTGAAAAACAGTAAGCATGTAATTTTAGGTCACCTATATAAGATATATATATATCTTAAGACATGGGAACTCTTTACAATCAATTCATCATTGTTTTAGGTGTGTAAACCAATCTGAGAAGATAGAAATGAGGGGTCTACTTAAAAACTAATGTATTATTTTCTTATACTTGGTTGATCTAGGTTTCTTGACCGCTACTGAATTAAGCTTCAGATAAAACAACAAAATTACATGATTTCAGAATTGAGTTTACCTGAGGTAATGTTTACAAACAAAATTGGTGCAGCCATTCTGACTGATGTGAATGCTGAAACTAAATTCTCATAAACTCCACAGACTAAAACTAACTAATGTTTGTCAGAAGGAATCGATAGTTTAGCTAAACTACCCTGTGAAGTGATGGGAATTGTTTATCTGGTTGAATATCTGACCCAATACATACAAATAAAATCAACATTTTTTCCCTTCTAAACTGACAAGGCCATAAAATTAATATAATTGGGTCCACTGTGCTTAAACACTTTACATGATTCATTTTATTTTATCCTTGCGATAACTAACCCTAAATGGAAGGAACTAATACTGTTAGTTCCATTTTGCAGATGAGAAACTGAGACATGGAAAGGTTAACTAACAGGCTCAAGGACACCCAGCTACTACATAAGAAATCTGTTACTAAAATGGAGATCTCAACCAGTGCTGGAATCCAAGCTCTGAACCATTATAACAAATACCCTTTCAGTATCCTCACCTTTTGTACATTAGATGAGCATGATACCGTCTGATCTGGAAACTCCACACTAAGGAAGAATTCAAGTTTGCAACTCAATCCTAATCCATCTGAAATCGTAAAAAAATTTTTTTAAGGCAAGCGGCTGCATAATAGTGGTTCACAGTAGAAATCATAAGGGTGTCACAGGTCAACAGTGACTGAGGAGAATTTCAGAGATGCTTGTACTAGGTCTGGTTCTAATTAGTAGTTCATTGTGAAGAATACTAAACACAGACAGGCACTCAAGATTAAACGAAAAAAGAAAAGGCCATTTTATCCAATGGAAACCCTTTAAAACTTGTCCTGAATAAATTGTTGCATACCTTGCAATTTTCTCCTGGTGTTTATTACAGGATGTTGCCAAAGTTTGCCTATTTGGTGCCCAGCCAAAAGTTTTGCAATTTCCTTCTGATCTGAAAACATTCTTGTCATATTTTCTTTTGAGTCATCAACTTTTCCAGACATCACACAGTTGAGTCAATTAAAATAAAGTTAATTGGTATTTTAGTTCTTTGTCAAATTAAATCATTCCATATGGACGGGTTTGGAGATTGCTGGAGATGTGTTTTGGGAAGGTGAGAGTTCAGAGGTGAAGGCCAAGAAACTGTTTTACTCCTTTGGAAATAATAAGTGATCTCTTTTTAAAAATAAGAAATGTCATTTTAAAATAATCTAGATGCCAATCCTTGGAAAAGTAATCTCTTGAGTTTTGTAGGGTTTTACTTAAGTGTGCCCACAAACCAACATAAGTTAAACTGATCGTTATAGAGAAATCATCCTGAAAGATTGTTCTTGTTCATAAATGTTTAATCATATTTAATCACTGCATTCTTTATTTAACTCTAAATACACATTTGGAACTTGAGCTACTATGTGGTGAATTTGTGTAAGTTTTAGTTAAAAATGTTCACATGTTCAGATAATTTCTTGACCTTTCTTACAAGCCCTCTTAAAGGGTTCTCTGAAATTCTTTAGATGGTTCTGGGACCAGATATGCGTATAGGTTCACAATGTTCTTTTTTTCATCTAAATTTTAGGCTGCACTGGTAATTGTTATTTTGACAAGTTATTAACAACAAATCTTCCATTTATCATATCTAGTATGTATGTGGTACATAAATATATATATACATAAAATATATTAGATATTTTAACTTAACCCTTATAATAGCTTTATGAGGAAACAGAGGTCTGGACAGATTAGGTAATTTGCTCAAAGTCACATAGCTTTAAGTGGAAGGGATTCAATCCTTTCTTTGCATGTGAAAAAGTTGTCTTCCAAAAGCCCATCTATTTATTCTAAATATAGTTCTTAGGGTAGGCATAGAAGTGATTTAAAAAGAGAATCCCTTGATAGTGAGAATTAACTGGAAGTTTTACCAATATAGAAACATAGCCAAGCAACTGACCCCTACGAAAATAAAAGAAGCTTACAGAATGAGAAGTATTTTTGTTTATTTATTTATTTATTTTGAGGGGGTTTCGGGGGAGAGAGAGAGACAGAGAGAGAATGCGGAGGAGGGGCAGAGAGAAGAGGAGAGAGAAAATGTGGGGTTTGATCTCATGAACCATGAGATCATGACCTGAGCAGAAATCAAGAGTTGGACTTTTAACTGACTGAGCCACCCAGGCACCCCTAGAATGGAAGTTTTTCTTTTAAACACTCTGTCCTCAGAACCTTTGCCTAATTCACTGTTCACATTAAAGTCCTCTCTCACTATTGTCTGATCACTTTCTCCAAAATGGCCTCCTCATCTGCCCATTCATTCTGACATCCTACCCTGCTTCATTTTCTTAATAGCATCTTTAGTTATCATGAAATTATTTATGTACTAACGAATTAAGTCTCCCCCAAAAAAATGCCCAGTCAGTGACGTAGAGGATATATTGGTCTTGTGCTCAGCATAGGTCTTGTGCTTAGCTATACAGCATTTACTCATTGCATTCATTAATAAACAAAGAAAGAAAGAAATGTTGCAGGAGGGGGCTTGTAACTACTTTTTTACACTTGCAATTGGGCTTGCTCTCTCTTTCTCCATCTCCATGTTTTACATAGGGCCTAAGAGAAAGGTTTGCCTCTCAACAACCTAATAATTGCCTTCTAAATCGGTACTTCCTCTCCAGGGTCTTTGACATAAGACTGTCCTCTGCCCAGAAGAAACATCATCCCCAAATACACATTTCTTTTATTATCCATGACAACTGCCTGAAACTAATTTTCTATTTCATTACTGGGCTCCTCTAGCCTCACCTCCTGCAGTACTGGACTGGGCTTTGCTAATGTTCTGCCTTGTTTATGTTCATATTTCCTAAAATAATTCAGGGTGGTCTGCTATTTGCCCTAACTCCACTAAAATGTTAATATGGTTACCTCCTTTCCCCGAGGTCAAAGTCTCCTTGAGTGGTATCCACACACCTATCCAGATATATATACTCCTATTCAAGGCCTTCTTATAATGCTAGTACAATTACTGATTCCATTTTTGGAATACATGTAATTAGTGCTTTGTTTCTCTGACAATCTTGTCTTTCTAGACTGAATCTTCCATCAAACTAGCATGCTTGTTTATAATATTTGCTGCTCAGTGATATATATTAACCTCGGGTTGGGGATGGCCCTTTTGCTTATCATTGGTTACTCTTAATTGTTGAGGTACCCTCCCAAAAATAAGGGAACAGCTTTTCTTTCCACTTCCTTGTTTGAGAGTTTCAGTCTGCTCTTTGGGAACAGGGTTCTAATTCCCACTCACTATTGGATGGTGGGGAACTAAGAGACTGTATGCAAATAGAGCCTGGGAAATTTGCCTCAGCACCCCGGCAACTTTGGATGCAAATGATGGACAAGCTCAGTGTGTTTCAATTAGCACTCAGGGTATGACAGATTCATGGACAAGACCTCAGTATTGTAGAAAAATAAAAATATTTGAATGAGTTTACTTACTAATGTTCCATTCAACTTCATATCAGAGTGACTAGCAAGATATTGAGGGTTTGGCAGAGTAGTGACCCAACCAAATTGTTCATTCCTTGTCATAAAATGCTTACTTTGTTTTTAGCTATCTATGGTGCCACTACAACATTTTCCACACAGTGGGTGATCCATAAATATTGATTGGCTGGGATTTGGAATTTCAAGTTTCATAATGTAGGGGTTATTGCCTTCTTAAAATTGCATCTGTGAACTACAAATGTAGCTAATAGCTACAATTGGATCTCTACCTTGAAACATTTTCATTCAGCTTCTGGTCCAAGTTATACAGCAAACCCTTAAGGTAGAAATTATCCGTTGTTGTTTTTTTTTTTAAATAGCTCCAACTCTATTATTTAAGGCCAATAAATAGTGGTTAATAATAGAGAAGTCTTAAATTTCAGGCATGTTTCTAGAGACTAACCCTAATGATATTATTAAGTGGAGGCAAAGAAATATTATTTGTTTTAGTCCTAGTCATTTAATATCCAAGGGAAGCGCACATATCATGCCCCAGTAATGATTTTGTTTGGTTTGACTCTTGCTTTCTTAAATGTAGAAAATGGCACTGAGAATAGTAACATAGGTTTTTTTTTTTTTTAATTACAGTTTACTTTTTAAATATAGCAGATATTTAAATAAGAACTCAAATGCTTGGAGAAAGCTTATTTATCAGAATCATGATAAAATATAGCTCACCTTAATAAAAACGGTTTTAGTAATTAAACACTGATAGATCTCTAATCAGTGTCATTAAAAGGAAACAGACATGAGCTTTAGATAATAAACTTAGTAAAACAGAGAAAATTTCTTCCTAAGAAATTTCTTCATAAGAAATATTCATTGTAAGAATATACGTAGCTTAATCAAAATCTAGTAGTTCAGTTCCTTTTAACTGTATAAACAGTTCTTTAACTTGTGCCAAACACTGAACTTCAATCTAGGTTTACAAATATGAATACAAGATGATCCCCACCTGAGAGGAGCTGATAAGAGAGGAGTGGTTTCACAGTAGGGGTCCTTTACCAGAGGTATCCAAGACAAGCCTTTGATTACAGGGAGAGATATTACAACTTCTCCTTCTGTTGATAAAATTTGAAAATAATACAGAATAAACCAGTAAAATACAAAATTCAAAAATATCCAATGTAAGGAAATGAAGACTTACTAATTATCTCTACGGCCTCTGGTGCCTTGACTCTCTCACATTTAGTATGAGAAATTTTGAGGGAAATAGAGCATAAAAACAAATATCTATACCTTTGTGTATCGCTTAAAGTTGCAAGACACTCAACCATACTTCACAAAATTTACTGAATAGAACAATCAATGTTTAAAGGATTTTTTTGAGGTTTGTTACTTAATAATGAAAAACAGAGAGCCAAATGCCTTTAAGGATATGCTTATTCTTCCTACCACAACAAAAATGGCTAAAGTAATACACAGACAATAACATAAAAATGTATTTACATATTTAAATGCATGCCTTTGTCATGAAATCATCGAAAGATGCACAAGATTGATACAGATGGATAGATTGAGTATTAGAAAGAAGCCACCCAACTTGGGAATTTTGCAATGCTGTTGGAGGAAAGCACAAATGTCGCTAACATGTCTCAGCTGACAGTATTTTCTCAGTTCTATTTCAATAATGAAATACACAAAGAACTACTTAATTTTGTAAACCACCAAAGGAAAGATGTAGCAAAGATGATGCAGTCTCAGCAGAAAATTGTTCTGTTAATAAAAACAATGTTTTGTGGAAATAACTGTGAAGGGTAACCACTGATGAAGCAGCTGCTCTACTGAAATTTCCCAGAAAGATTCCTCGGCAATAATGAGCAGAGAACACTGTGTTTTAAATCCTTCATAGGTAAGCCATTTAGGCAAAAGGGTACAAAAATCCAGAAATGTTTGGTACATAAACTCTTAAGGAATATCTTCTGTATAAAAGCAAGACATTTGAGACACAGCAGAATCTTCAAAATACTTTGTAGTGAGATAAGGAGCAGTCATGAAAATCTTTTCTATAAACACGTCATAATTAGAGAGACATAATATTTTTAAAAACTTTTTATGTTTATTTACTTTTAAGAGAGAGAGAGAAAGACTGAGTGGGAGCCAGGGCAGGGCAGAGAGGGAGAGAGAGAGAGGGAGACACAGAATCTGAAGCAGACTCCAGGCTCCGAGATGTAGCACAGAGCCCCACACGGGGCTCGAACCCACGAACTGCGAGATCATGACCTGAGCAGAAGTCGGACTACCCCAGAGACATAAAATTTCAAAGGGACTTTTCAATAATGTTGGACTTAAGTGGACTTAAAGTTAATTTATACACTTATTCTACATAAAAGAGCATTCCAAATTTGTTGACGATAAACTAGATATCACTTGTATAACTAATGGATTATTTTTAAAAATCACACTTATACTAAAAAAATTGAAATTCAAAGAAAATTTTGTTATGGAAAAATCATTTTAAATAAGGATGCTATTAGAAGTGCCTGGGTGGCTCGATTGGTTGAGTGTCTGACTCTTGATTTTGGCTCAGGTCATGATCCCAGGGTTGTGGGATTGAGCCCCACGTCAGACACTGTGCTGAGCATGGAGCCTGATTGAGATTCTCTCTCTCTGTTCCTCTCCCCCACTTGTGCTGCCCCTTTCTTTAAAACAAAAAAAATTTTAAAAATTAAGATGCTAAGAGCTTTTTGCAGGTTAAATAATAACAAAATGATACTTTGTTTCTGAAAGTGGTAATTACTAATTACGAGTGTGTTTACTTTGAAACATTAATCTCTGAACTTTAAAAAAATAGTGGAAACTTTTTTTCATCTGTTAAAAATCTTACAAATAAAAAGTTATTGTGGGCTTTGAATCCATTTATTAAAATAATCAAATGTATTATTTTTTATCATTTTGCAAGAAAAATTGATCTCATGAGGAAGATGAAAAGTCACTAGCTAAATTTCAACAAAAATGTTTGCATAACTTATAAACGAGGTTGAAAATGGGTTTATTAAATAGGCCCAGTTCTTGATGCCTTTGTAATAACATTGGACTTACATATCTTTTTAAGATTTCTCTTTTGGGGTGCCTCGATGGTTAAGCGTCTAACCTTGGCTCAGGTCGTGATCTTATGTTTCGTCAGTTCGAGCCCCGTGTCAGGCTCTGTGCTGTCAGCTCAGAGCCTGGAGTCTGCTTCAGAGCCTGTGTCTCCCTCTGTCTCTGTCCCTCCCCTGCTCATCCTCTATGTGTGTGTGTGTGTGTGTGTGTATATCTCTCTCAAAAACAAACATTTAAAAATTTTTAAAAATAACTTAAAAAAAGATTTCTCTTTCAAATTTCCCTAATTGTCTTATAAATATATTACAGTTTGTTCATTTCTAAGTCTCTGACTCTTGATTTTAGCTCAGGTCATGATTTCTTGGCTTGTGAGTTTGAGCCCTGAACTGGGCTCTGCTCTGACAGTATGGAGCCTACTTGGGAATTTTGTTCTTTCCCTCTCTCTCTGCCCTTACCCTGCTTGCTCTCCATCTCTCTCTCAACATAATAAAAATAAACTTTAAAAATTATAAAATTTAAAAAAAAAGAACAAAAGAGATCCTGCAAGTTAGTAGATCTAGAGACTGGATCAGATTCAGGTTTTGCTTTTGGTAAGAATTTTTTATAAACAACATATGATTCAAACAGTAGTCACATGATATTTAGTTCTTTATTTTTATAGGTATTCACAGCCTTTGCTTAGATCTACTAGTTCATTAAGGACTGCAAAGTGGTGATATTGTAAGTCTATCATTTTTCAAAAATTTTCTTTCTTTCTTTCTTTCTTTCTTTCTTTTTTACAAATAGTTTATTGTCAAGTTGGTTTCCATATAACACCCAGTGCTCATCCCCACAAGTGCCCTCCTCCATGCCCATCTCCCTCCTCCCCCCCACACCCATCAGTCCTCAGTTTGTTCTCAGTATTCAAGAGTCTTTCATGGTTTGCCTCTCTCCCTCTCCCCCACTATTTCCCCCCTTCTTCTACCCCTTGTTCCTCTGTTAAGTTCCTCCTAATCCTCCTATATGTGCAATCATAAGTCTATCATTTTATAAAGAGAAGTATTTATATCAAATCAACTATGTGGTTATACTAAGGAAAATCTGTTGAGGATAGGCAGGATAAATGCCAGATTCTATTCCTTCATTTATTAGTTTTCAACATGATGATTTTGCTCCCTCATATTGTCTGCAATGTCATCTACATAAAGGATATGATATATCAAATATATACATACACATAATACACAAAGGCATATGAACAGAAGAGAACTAGATCAACAGAATGGACTAAAATTTCAGTAGAATTAAAACACAGAGTGTCAGAGAGGGAGAGAAAATGCTGAGATTCTTTCAACAAATATACATTTGGATGTGCAACAAGGTTGAGCTTTGTACTAAATTCAAAGAATATGACAATGAACAAAATTCCTTCTCTCAGGAAGCTCATGATCTAGTGAGGAAGAAAGACAATCACAAGCAAGTAGCTATAATACCTTTTATTAGGTGTTTCTATAGATTTAAAAGTATTATAGATTCACAGGCACAGGGATAAGGCCACTGTGAATAAAAAAAAATTAATAAAATAAGTAATTTCTGAGTAAATTCTTAAAGAATATTTTGGGATTTTAGTAGCCCTGGACACAGGGCTGAAAATGGAAGGCATTCCGGAGAGCAGGATCCAAATGCACAGAGATACAAGACTTGATATGGGGGAGATTTCTGTGTTTGAGGGATCAAATTAAAACAGTCTAGCTGGGATTTATTTCTGGTCCAGTCCTCAGCCCTCCAACATCCCAGGACCATGTGAAGATTGGGATAAGAAGAATGGGTGCCTTAGGGGTCAACGATATGGAGTATGACTAGAGATGTGGTCTTTATGAGCTTGGTTCTCCATAAGTCTCTTGGACCACTATACTCTGCTGGGGTAGGGCAGCCCCCAAAATGACTGAAGTGATTTTCTTGCTGATCTGATGGAGGTTTGAAGATAACATTAAGTTGATTTAAAACATATAGTGTGTTGAATATTATTACAATATAAAATATTGTGATATTTCTTGCTTGTTTGTAAGTGTGAAGTTGAGATTTATACCCATAATAGATACTTAAATTATCTTATTTGATTCTGACAGTGATACTGTAAAAGAGAAAAAAAAAAGCAGAAAGATTATCATTATTATCCATGTTTAATAACTGAGGAAATAATTTCAGAGAGGGTAAGAGTATTTCCAGGGAAAATATCAGTGGTAGGTCACTGGTCTAGATCTTCTGTGTATATATATATGTATACACACAGGTACATATATGTATATATACACACATGTATGTATGTATGTATGTATACATGTACATACATATGGCTGAGGCATTTATCTACAGATATGTCATCTGTTGAAGATTGTTTCTTGAGTTATTAACCATATATGACAATGTTTCACTGCACATGAAACATTTTCAAAAGCCTAGATCTTTTTCCTGATAAGTTGAGTATTATTATACCCTTGGCTTATCATAAATGGTAGGCAGAATTCTGTGGTAGACCCCAAGATTCCCTACTTCATATTGTACTTACTCTATATAATCTCCCAGACTGTGAATGCAATGACTTTCACTCTTGTCTCTGACATCTATTCCCTGATTTAAAGAACATGTGATTATGTCAAGCCCATATTGACAATATGCCTGGAGATCAGCCAGGAGCTGAGTATGGCCCCCAGCTCGCATCCAGCAAGGAAACAGAATGTCAGTTCTACAATCTTGAGAACTTAATTTTGCCAACAATGAGCTTGGTAGGGGATCCCCAGCTCTAGGTGAGAAAGCAGCCTACTGAAACCTTGATTTGGACCTTGTGAGACTCTGAGCAGAAAGCTCAGTGCAATAATGCAAAAGGATATAACAGTCTGAAATAACTGTTTTGGTAAAATATTTCTTGGAGCAAATAAATAAGGTCTTTATGTTAGAAAACAATAAAATATACTGAAATATTTTAAGCCAAATACATGTTTCCCACTGAAAGAGTAATGCTGAAAACCAGCTTGAGTTTGCATGTAATCACGTTTGAGAACATGAAAGACTGAGTTATGTGGTTTACAGGACTAAAAATGTGGTGGGTCTATGTAGCTGGGAAGGACTAAGGATGGAGCAGTAAAAAGTGGGCAGGAAAAGGGAGATGGCTCAGGGAGAGGCATGCTGAAATGGAAGAGTAGAAGAACAGGGTGGGTGTAGGCCACTGGCTTGGATCTGGGCCAATGCAACCACTACATACAGGGTACATTTAAATTGAGGACACACTAAAGAAATCTGCTGACTCCCTTAATCTGAAATATTGTGAGGTTACAGTAGAGGAAGCATTCTCTCATGAGGAAGAACAGTAATAGTTGGCTATTCTAATTCATTTCCTTTGTTTTACCCCCCCACCCCCCTTAGAAAACTTCCCAGTCCCTATGGCCAACCCCAAAACTGCCTTAGGAAGGATCATTTTTCACTATTCTGCTCTAACACGGAGGGGGCATATATCCTTCTCTCAGTTACCTATAGTATATATTTGATTCTGGCTTGGTATATTTAACAAAACTTTACATAGGGAAGCATAATGATAACAGAGATAAAACATAACTCATAACTGGTAACTAGATGAGAGACCACAGGCTCCATATGTCCTCATAGAGACTTCTCTGTGATTGCTTTTATTCAAATGGGCTTTACCTTATTGGAGGCATCTGTTTCTCAAGAATGTACCTTGACACATGTCAACTTCTCTTGGTTTTCATTCTGCCAGAAGTGGAGCATGAGAAAAGGATTTAAGGGCAGTGGTTTATTCAGGAGGGGATTCCAGGAAATATTGATAAAGGATTAGAGATAGACATAAGAGGATAAGACCATAAATAGTGTGCTATCAAGCTAGTTGCCAGTGTGAGCAACTGGAGCTCGTTTCTGCTGGGGAACCGAGCAGGTGTATTCTTCACCTCAGAGTCACCTCAGTGGAGGAGAAAAGAAGCGGAGAACTTCATCTGTTGAAGTCTGTTTCTTGAGACATTACTTATCCCTTACTTCTATCTTGCCCCATCCAGGTACTGAACATGTTCTTTTGGCCAGAAAACAAACAAACAAACAAAATGTCTCTTTGCAAGAGATTCAGAGTGTCGCAGTAAACATCTTTGCCTTTGTTGAGGTCAATGGAGACAAGCACCAACAGTGTTTGCTATGATACTTCTCAGAATCTTATGGCTCAGAGCCAGCCAACAAACAAATTTCCACTGATCCCTGTGTACCCGGGCACCCTCTGCAAGTGGCTCATTCCCACTCGTAACCAGGAATCTCACAAAAGCAACACATGGAAACCTAACAGTCCAAGAGAGACTACAGGGCGGCTTTTGTCTTTTTGTGCCATAATAGAGATGCCAGAGTCTCCCTCTCTTCCGTTCAGCGCCCCAGGAAAGGCTGTCATCCTGCTCTCTGGCTCTTCCTGGAGGGATATACTTAGACTTGTATTGCTGCTCTCCGAGCCCTGGACTCACTGTTAATCACTAGTTTGAGCATAGGCAGTTCAGAGATTATCAAATGGTTTGTTATGTTAGATTCAGTACTTGTTTTCAAGGTTTTTCTTAAAGTTTAAACAAAATATCTTTACGTTTGAAGAAATGTAATCCACACAATTCTTATTTGTATATAAATAATCTGATATTCTTTTTACGTGAGCTCTTTGATGTTTGGGGAAAAATATGTCTTCATAATCTTTTTCTTGAAAGCAGGAAAGCATTTTTCAAAAATATAAACTCTCAGGGAAAAATGATTTGGTAGGTCCTTTTCAATTCCTGCTGTTTTCATTCATGTGTCATGGATCCATCTGTGCACCCATGCACCCACCCAGTGAACAAACCTTCACTTAAAACCAAATAAAGTAAGACACAGAACAAGAACTCAAGGAGTTTATAATCTGGAACAGAAAAAGACAGTGCAAATAGCCTGTCCTTTAACTGATAGTCAAAGAATATTCTCGGTAGTGTTACATTCTGCTACACAAAACTAATTAAGTTTGATACCTGATCCAAAATGCTCATAATCTGGAGCAAGAACAAGTATGTTAGCAGTCGGCTAGAACACAAGTCAAACTGTAAAAATCCTGCAATATAAGTAGAAGTAAGATGCTGGGGCAGCACAGGAGAAAGGTGAGTAATTGAGTTAATGAGGTTCAGGTTGACTTCAAAGAGGAGACCATTTTTCCTGGGTGTGAACATTCACAGGCACGAATGGTGTTGGCTGACCTAGGCACTCGGTGGTGTAAAGTGACCTGAGTGCAGCAGTGTGAAGGTGTTATGCTAAGTGGTGTTATTCATTTCACCATTTTCATACATATAGAAATCACTGAAAAGAGTGGATTAGTCTCTTCACATCCATAATTTCCAATTTAAATTAAATCTTTAACAGCATTTGGTGAAGTTGTAAGTCCTCTGGACAGTAAGTTCTCCCATTACATTAAGTGGTTTTTCCAGACCTATTTTCAAACACTATTTAATTGAACTGCCTATACTCTCATAAAGCTTCCTGCTCTTCTACTTCCCCTATAAATGAGACCATTAGGTGGCTGTTCCTCTTATGGCATTTCATTCCCTCCTCACCTCTTCTAGGAAGGAATGATTCTCCTATTCAAATCCTATTCAAACTCAGCCTCCTCTCCCCCCTCTGTTTTTTTTGTTTTTTTTTTTTTTTATATCTACAGAGAGAGAGAGAGAGAGAGACAGAGAGAGACAGAGAGAGACAGAGAGAGAAAATCCCAAGCAGGCTCCACATTGTCAGCCCAGAGCTTGACGTGGGGCTCAAACTTGTGAAACATAGGATCATGAAATGAGTTGCAGTCAAGAGTCAGATGCTTAACTGACTGAGCCACCCAGGCCCCCTCTCTCTATTCTTAAATTTAGGTCCTCAGCTATCTCAAAGTACTTGCTCCATCAAGGACTTTTCCATACCTCCTTTCACCCTTAGCTCTTTTTCCTTAGCTTGAGAATCCATTCATACACCTCTCATCCTAAAAACCATCACTATCCTTTCTAGTTCCTTCCCTTCTAGTTCCTATCTCCTTCCATTTTCATCCATTTCCTTGAGAGTATTTTCCAAACCAAAGCTTCTCAAATGTTAATATCCATAAATCCCTTGAGGATCTTGTTAAGATGAAGATTCTAATCCAGGAATCTAGTCTGGAGCCTGAGATCCTGCACCTTAACCTCGTCCTCAGTCTGTAATATTGCTCTAGAGAGGTCATTCTACATAGCAAAGGTCTGCACTCTAGTTCTCATGTCTCTATCTCCCATTTATTCAGAACCCTCTTACCCTCTGGCTTCTAAGCTCTATACCTCCAATGCTCCCCCCCCCCCCCATAAAAATCACCAATTCATCCTGGAATGCCAAACCCAATGGACACTTTGCATTCATAATACCCCTCCCCCTCTTTGGGGACTTAGGCATCCCTGATTGTTAATGCAATGTACTATGATGTCATACCCTCCTGGTTTCCCTTTTGTCTAACCACAATTTCTCATCTTTTTGAATTCTCCTATTTACTTAACTTTTGAAAATGTTTATGTTCCATCCAGTTCATATTTTACTGTATACTCTCTTGAAATAATCTCACCTAGTAATTTTAATTTCTGTCTGGATACTCTATACTATAGAGTCCCCAGATCTTCCCTTTTAGTACTGATTGAGCTTAGACTCATATACCCAACTGCCAAACTTGAATCATTAGCATCTCAAATTCAACATGGAAAATTAACTCATTAGCTACTCATTAAAACCTGTGCTTCCTCTTTTGGAGATCTGTACCACCTTTTATTTAATTAATCAGGACAAAAATCTGAAATGACCTTCATCTCTTCCACCTTCCATCCAATCATTAAATTTTTTAGATATTTTTTCCTTAGTATCTCTCAAAATCTAACTTCTTCAGTCCATTCCTACTGCCACTTCTGCATAGATCAGGTCTTCTTCCTAACAGGCTTATAGAATAGCATCTTCACTGTTCCAAATTTCTTCAGTCTTACTCCCTTTCAATTCATCTACTAATTGCAGCACGTCTAGTCTTCTTAAAGTGTGTAAAACCCTGCACTGTCTCCCTTTAACAAGAAAATAAAGCCTAAGCTTAAGAACATGACTTAAAGTCCTTCCTTATCTGGCCCTATCTCCAGTCTCATCTCCTGCTACCCCTCCCTCAAAGAAACTTTATAGTCCATTCATACTGAACCACTTGGAGTTCCCCATAACTCCATGCTTTCTGACATTTTTATGCCTTTGCAGTTCCTCTGCCTCTCTGTAAACTTCCAATAAACTTTCAAAATAAAGCTCAGATGCCATCTTTTGTGAAATTGATTATGTGAGTTAAGAGGGGCCTACATGTTTCTTTTAATTTTAAAAACATGTATATATAAAATTTACTATCGAGTTGTAGTTACTCATTTTTGTCTTTACACACTTATGATTATACACAGCTATACACAACACAACCTTTGACAGACTTAATCACTACTGTCTCAGTATTTTTTGTAGCTTAATTCTAGTAATTAAAGTTTTTCTGTCTAATGCTTCATCTGGATGCTAGTAGTTATTCAATATGTTTCTTAAGTATAATTCCCATTCTATCATTAAATTATAGCTATAAAATAATTTCCCAAAAGAAGAGCTTATGTAACTATAATCCATCATCTCATTATGACTATTATGGTTGTACCTTTCATAACAGAAATATTTAAGTTAATTTAGGACCTTAATAATGTCTTCTCTAACCTTTTATATCACTGTTTTGATGTTTACACATTGTATAACAGCGCACACAAATGAATATTCCTTGATTATAATACTTTCTTTTAAATCCACTTTTAACTTAAAATATTTTAGTACCTCCCCTCCCTTTTCTTTTATTTGATTCTGGTCCCTTACAGCATATCTGGAAAGCCAATGTGTATTTGTTAAAAAGAAAAATGAATGTATAGAAGAGGAACTTAGGTAGGACAGTTGCAGTTCTATGGCAGAACTAGCTGATAATGATGACTTACTGCTTCCCACCATCATACCATGAACATCAGCTCCCCATGGAGGCCAAGAGAGAGTGGATGGATGGGCAGGAGGCTGAGCAGTCCTATGAGTGGATGAAGTAGGAGCTTGCCTGTAAAAGAGGATAGCAGGAGTCCTTCTCCTCTCCACGAAAACAAGATAAAATAAAATATACTTTCACATTTCTCATCAAACTGAGAGTTAATATGGCAGAGTTTGCAATTGTTTTTCCTCAGTTAAAAGGCAAAGCCCTGAGAAATATTAAACCTTAACCATTATCTGCCATTTTGGGTAAGTCTGTTGGTTTCTTTCTTGAAAGAATGCAAGAGATTTAATAACTCGTTTAATGTCAGTATTTCCTAGGAATCTTTTCCTTATGTTCACATTTATTTGTATGTTCAATTTTAACTTTAACCTCAATAACTGATATCAAGTAAGTAACCAATAAAGTAATGATCAGAAGAACTCATAATAAAGTATTGGCCTTGAGTTAGATGCTTATTAAAAGAGCAAAATCCCAAAAGTTAAATCCATACATCGAAATTCAAAATTGTCTTACATTAAAATAACAATAGTAAATGTGTAATAAAAATGAGTAATTATTGTTAATAGTACATTTCTTATAGGTACATAATTTTAAAGTTAAAAAAACCACATAGACCTCCCTCAACCTACACCATAAAAATGCTCCAGCAAAGATGGTAATGAAGTAAATTTCTGAGCTGACTAAAATGATGAATTATAGATTTGGACATCTTTGTTATTCTGGAAGAAAATGAACTATGCTTAAGGTCTGAAGATGGCTTAAGATCTTAAATGGCTTAAGACAGTGGTCAAATATATGGGGGTTGGATTTTGTATAGATAGAAGGGATTTCTTAATCTTCAGAGCAATTCAATTCCATTCGACAAATAAGAACGGTCTACAAGGTACTGTGGGGGATTAAAAAAATGAGTAGGAGACGGCTTCTTATAAAACAGTAGAAAATAGAAAACAAAGCTCAAGCAAAATGTTTTAAAAGCTTTGTGAGTGGAGAGAGGGTGATGATCAATAGAAGACATTAGAAAAAGTGTCAGGAAGCAGCTAATATTTTGGCGCACCATGGAGGACTGTTAGAACACTTGCCCATTTGAAGGAAGAGAACATAATTTTGAGGAGTGGTTCTGAAACCTTAGGATTCATAAGAATCTCGTGTGTGTGTCAGGAGGTGGGCTGCTATATCATTCTGTATTAGCTATCTATGGCTACAGTGATGTTTAACAAAACACCCCAAAATGTAGTGGCTTAAAACAAACACCCTTAATGTCTCTTATGGTTATTCTGGGCAGTTCTGCTGACCTGAGCCAGGCTCAGTTGATCTCAGCTGAGATCACTTACACATCTGGTGTCATCTGGTGGGTCGGGGGGGGGGGGGGGGCTTCTTGGGCCTAGGGGGATCTCAGCTGATAAACTCAATCCTGCTTCCTGTGATCTCCAATTTTCCCTTAGGTTACCCTGGGCTTTCTCATTCTGAGATGTGGGGTGAAGCTAAATGGCTCTCGAGACCTTTGCTCAAAAGTGACACACAGGCATTTCTGCATTCTATGGGCTAGTGCAAGTCTCAAGCCAGCCATTCAGGAAATAGACTCCACCTTTTTATGGGATGAGCTGCAAAGTTACATTGTAAGGGCAGAAGTAGAAAAAGGGGAACGGTAGGGGTCATGCTTGTAATTAGTCCACCACAGAGGCTTCTTCATTTTGATTGCAATATGAAGTAGGTGGAATGAAGCTATCTGGAGATGCAGGCTGGGGGTAACCTGACATATTTATATCAAATTTAGGCAGTAGTGAGGAAACACTGAAAGGTCCTTATTAAATGACCTGATAAGACAAGATAGGATACCAGGCATGATGGGCTGGTAGCACCTCCTTATGCTCTTTCCCTTTTATTCCAATCTCAGATAGTCAACACATCTCCCGTTATTCCAGTTCAGTGTTCCCTAAGTTGATTGTCAATTGTTAGATGATAATATGGCATTTAATAACTGGTAGGACATACAACCATACAGAGGTGTCGGACCGAGAACTATTGCTTTGATCTAACATTTTAATGAAGCTAAGCTTTCTTATCACATCCCAGACTGGAAGTTTTTCAGAGATTGAGGCATTAGTTCATTTGGTAGTTTTGTTGTTGGTTATTTTTTTTTTTCAGTGATTCCATATGTCTATAGATTTCTAATTTTAAAATTTGTAAAACATTTATTGAAAATGAAATGAGGTTGCATGAATACATTATTTTCAGTTTTATTTAAATCAAATACATGTGTGACTGATGTGAAAAAAAATGGTCTGAAAGCCACGTAAACTTTAGTGAGATTAAAATGTAAAGATAAGATCCTAATACCTAATTATCTTGTCCTGAAATAATTAAATGTAAAGGATACATATTTTAAATAGTTGCACAGCTATAAGTATTACACAATACACAAAATAAAGTCATAAAACATTTGATACTGCTTTATTATAAATAATTGGAAACAATATTTCATTTTTCAAACCCAGATAACAAAACAGTAACTATCATGCTTTCTTTTTTTTCATGATTTCATTTTATTTTTGTAATATGAGTTGGGAAATAGTATTTCTTATCAAAAGACTGGTAACAAAAATCTGTAGGAACACAAAAGAACAAAACAGTCACTTTCATTCACTGAAATGAAAACAATCAAGAAGGATTTTAGAGGGAGAGGATGCACAGTGCTATGAAGGAGTCACGAAGAACTGAACAACTGTGTAATACCGGCAAATGCCACGTGTGAGGCAACATGAGGTTGTTACTGATGCATAAACATATAGACTTGATGGTAAATTTTAAAAAGTTTCTTAAAAATGGAATAGTTTTATTCTCTTAAATGGAGGAAATCCATATTGTTGCCTCAAACAAACTTATTTTTCTAAGAAAGGACACCTAAAATGTATTTCAATTTTCTTATCTCATGGTAACTCACATTTTGATAAAAATGCTTCACTACTGTAACCTTGAACACTTAGAGGCAGTGTTTATTTTTGATAAAATACTGCAGTAAATTCAAATTGCTGCAAAAACTTGTGCCCCCAAATTCACTTAAAATAGATTATCCCATAGGAATATTTTCATTAAGAGAATTATAGTAGCTAGCAGTCACAATTTTTTAGGTAAGTGATTAATTTTCTCTTTTGGGGTGTTTTCCTTATGTTTAATACAGAATTTTGGCAATTGTATCCACTAAGTATTTTTTTAAACTCAGAAATTGCTTATGAAAACAGAGACTGAGAGAGAGAAAAATGTGAAGAAATAATGTATTTCATAAAATAATATAGTAGATTTCTTTCAAAACTTGTGTTTGTTTGCATTAGTGAAGGACAATGTTGCATATTCCAGATTAAACAGCTATTAGGTTTATCATGAATATAAACATGCTATGTACAATGGTATTTATAGTTCTTCTTATATTTTTTATAGATTCCAAAGTGTATCTCTCCTAGAAACTGGAACAGGTTGAATCTGGAAAACATGTTTCAGTTAATTAGCAAAAATTAAATTAGCATGAAATAACAGAATGAAGAATTGAAATAGTGATTTTAAAAATGAAGTTACACTTAAGTGTACACATGCAAGAAGATAGTGTAAAACGAATTGATCCAGTTTACCTGGTTTCACTCCAACTGAATATACTCTAAAATGCTGTTTGCATGTATAATATCAAAGGAAATATTAAATGCATGTATATTATTTTAAGACCTTGTTGGTATATTTCACATTCTTTAAATTTTACTCACGCTATAAATATATTTATATATCATTCAGTCAGTTTTTAAAGTAAATGAAAACTGCAGCATGGGGGTAATTTTTTACTTCATATGTCCTTACTTGATTATGTCCATTTTTTTTCCTGAAAACCGTATCAAGAAATCAGAGTAAATGGAGCATGTTTCTAACTCACACTATTATTCTTCATGCACTACAACTCATTATGGTTTACCAAAATGGAATTTACATTTGAAGATGGGTTAACTGAAGTCAACTAGTAAGTATGACTGAAGATGGCTTCTGAAATCCATTAACATTTAACCAACTTAGAGGGCAATGCTATTCTTCTTAAATTTTTATCAAAATTGTGCAAAAGTATAAACTGATTTTTAGTAGGTCTGCATAGAAATAACACTATTTCATTCTGTGATACATCTTTTCCAAAGGATTATGGCAGGTCCGTTCGAATTCTTCATGTATATTCTTTCTATGTTGTTCATTTCCCTCCTCCTCCTTCCCTCTCCTCCTCTTCCTCTTCTTCCTCCTCTCCTTCTTCTTGTCCTTCTTCTTCTTCCTCCTCCTCGTCTACCTTCCCTTCCTCCTCCTCTTCCTCTTCTTCTTCTTCAGTTTTTATATGAAATTAACCATATTTATCATCTGGCTACCATAGTTCTAAAAATAAGATCCAGTAGTAGTTTGAAGCACAGTGAACTGAGAAGTTTCTTCCCTTTTAAAACATGACAGTGAGTGGCATTCTCCACAGTCAAGCCTTATGAACATGATTAATCCCATCTAGAGACTTTTGTGAACTCTAAAGGCTCCAAATCCACAGTCAAGAACCTTGGTGACTTCACATAAATGCCACCTGTGGCTGGAAAGGAGACAATATTGTTTGCTTCAGAAGTTTTCAAGCAGTTTCTTTTCTGGTAGCTTCTACAGATTTCTTTGTTGCTGTTATGACTGCTTTCCACATTTTCCTTCAAAAGTCCAAAGGTCGAATCATCATAGTTGTGGAACGTAAGGAGTAACTGGGCCCTTTGAAGTAGTGCCACTTTATCCCATTCAGTTTTCCATGGTTTTGTCCAGCAGTATAGAACATTCCATTTAGATTGGATGGGCCACAAGCATCAAACCACCAGCCTGGAAAATTAGTTAATAATGAAAGAGAAAAGAAGGAGAAGAAACAATTATAAGTAAGTTGAATATTTGGAAATTAATGGAATTAACCAAGGTGGAATTTATCTATACTTTTTATGATCATTCGTAAATTTGAGGCAATCGAATAAAAGCTTTTGGGTATTCCAACTGTTTTAAGCGACCTCTGACTTAGGCAATGTATGAACAGAGAGGAATGCTCCCATGGAAATCAAGCTTCGGTGTCACTCCATTGGGACTCATTCCCCATTGTAAAGATGGGAAGCTTCTGGGATTCCAGATAAGATCTAATTCAGACCTAGATTTATACATAAGGCAAGTAATTCCACCTTAAGCTTGTTATTAGGAATAGAACAATTATTAGATTAGTGAAGAAGTTTAGAAGCTTTCACAACTGACATCTAAATAAGAGTGAAAGAAATGTTCTCCATCTGCTTCGTAATTTTGCCAACAACTGGCTCTCAGCTGCTTCTGAAACTAATTGGATACTGGGCAATGACTATGATGCACAAATTGAATTCGAATTACTGTGTTCTCCCTATATTTTGTAGCAATATGAGAAGTGTTCATCACTAGTAGCCATACAGTGTCTAGGCGGGAGTATTTTTTTTCCCCTGTGATTGTTCAAGTTCTTTCAAAACTTATTAAAAAGAAAAACAACTTGATGAGCAACATGGAGATCCTATGCTTGCACAGTTCTCTGTGAGGGTAACTTAGTACTTTATTTTTTAATGAATTAAGTTCTTAGATTTTTTAGATAAAACATAGTACTTCTTCTCTGTCTCCTGAAGTAACACTACTGAAATCTTTAGGGAGAGATCTCTGCCAGAGACATTCTGGCATATTTTTATTTGGATACAGCTGACCTCTCTTTGATTACAGAGTTATACCTAAGGGACTAATAGTTAAAGAAAGAGAAAGCTGTACAACTGATGTTTAACTGTAACACAAGCATCATCTTGCAGAAACTTAGAAAAAGTTAAACGGAGAAAAGCTAGTTCTCATTTTTCAATTTTGGAACATGAATACAGCAGGGTTGTGTTTATAAAGTCATACTAGAGGCATAGCAGGCTGTATTAATCACAGCTCATATTAGAGAAGAATAAGGTATGTCTTGAATCTGGAAAGACTATTCAATGTTATTTTTCCAACTGTATGCAAACAACATAGATGTTAATGCAGACAAAACATGAGAAATGAAAAGTTCTTTCTTGGCAAGGAAGGAAGAATTGTAAAATTCTACATTTTTTCTTAAGATTAATTTCTTTAAATTTTTTGATAAGTGCAACTAGTAAAAATATGTTATTTATATTATAAAAAAAGCATTCTAATATTAGGGAATGTATTTACCCTAAAGACTATCCAAGTACAAAATGAAACCCAACTTGATTGCTCCAGTGTTTCAACTTACTCCTCCTTTTCTCTGACCTTCTTGAGGCACTCTTCCATCATGTTAATGAGCCTTTTGTAGTGTTTCAAATATCCACTATGGTCTCTGAAGGAAAGGCAGTTCCTCTATTGTTAGGAACTTCTATGAATCATAGAATGATCCTCCAAGTTACATTAGGTACTTGAGGTAAAAGTATGTATTTTTGTTTGGTTTAGAGAAAGTCACAAGAGTTCTGGACAACTGTGGGAAGGCAGAAGTCTGTTGCAACAGCAGCCTGGCAATAAAGGTTCACAGGCTGAAGGGGAGATCCATTAGGAAATTTTGGATGAGTTTAGCAAAGACACAAGAAACAGTAAGGGCACATGAGAGAATCAGATAAACTAATCTATATTTTTTCTGATGAGTAAAGGAGGGTAATGTTTGTGGTAAGGGGGATGGCATTTTGGAGACGTTGAAAGAAGAACATATGGCTGGATCAGAGTTAACATGAGAAATAGCAACCTCAAGCTGAGAAGGTCAGAAGATCAAATCACACAGTCTTTATCCATTGTCCTAAGAACAATGTCAAGGCATGGTCAATTTACAGGACTATCTCATGTACTTAGCACTATACCTAACAGTTTGCTTAACAAATGACTGATGAGTGACTATAGGCTTCCTGACAGATCAACTGTTTTTAACTATTTCTCCTTGTAAATTCACATAGTCTGTAGTAGTTTAGTCTACTAAAAAGTTATATTTGATACACACCACAATATATAACATCTGTGCCTACTGTGTTCATTCATTCTTTGTTTATTCATTCTATATGTAATTATTGTGACTGTTTTACACAATACTCAACAAGATAGAAGTGGTCCCTCCCTTGATGGAACTTACTTCTCATTTAGAAATAGACAAAAAAACAAGTAAATAAGTAAAATACTTACAATACTTTATTAGTAAAAAAAAAAAAAAGAAGGAAAAGAATCAAGGAGCTATGAAGGAGAATAAAAGGAGACCTACTTGACTTCTCACATTCACAGAACAAGCTGGTTTTTAATGGGACCTGGAGGATGAGAGGGAGGCAGCCATGTGAAGATGTGGAAGGACTCTTTTAAGCTGAGTATATAGCACATGTCAATGCTGTGAGGAAGAAAAAGAGCTTGACACGGTTAGAAACCAAAAGAACGTTAGTGTTGCTGGTGCAGCGTGAACAAGGGGGGAAGCTCTCAGGAAATGAAGGTAAAGAAGCAAGCAGTCTTCGTGGAAAGTTGAACAATGTTCACGGAAAACTTTAGGGTTTATCCAGTCTACTTGTCCATCATCAGATGCGTAAGCAAAACATTCTCTCAGAATAGGAACCAATATTTAACCAAGGAAACCAGATCTATCCAGGCTAAATGTGTAATCAGATATTATTGAGAGCCCTCATTCTGTACCTATGGTCTGCCAAAGCCATCCTGAGCATATGTGGCAGCATGAAGAAGGGGAGAAAAATGATTTTAGAATCAACTCAGCAAATATTAGCCAACAGACAGATATAGAGGCTTCATTTGAACAAAACAGAAATCTTGACTTCAAAGAATACACAGTTTTGTGCGGGAGAAAGACAATAAACTGCTTAACAATGAGGTGAGGGTTGTAAAACAGAGATGAAGGAAATCTATGGACACAGAGGCAGAAAGTCCTGACAGTGGGTCCACAAGGTTCACTTATTTACCATCTGAGCTGTGTCCTGAGGATGAATGTGAGTCCACTAAACAGGAAGAAATTCTGAACACAGTATGTACTATGAGAGAGTAGGAGAGAGTGTCTGCCAGTAGCCTGGCTTGACTGGACTACCAGTGGGTAAGGGGTTGGACAATACAGGGCTACCAAAATAAACAGGAAAGAGGACACAGAGGTTTTTATTTTATTTTTAGAAATTTTCATGTGGGCAATGGAGAGCCTACAGCATACCAGACAGAAAATTAGAAGACCCAGACTTTGATGCTGATGGCACCAATTAATAACCAAGAGATCCTAAGCAGTAATAATAATATTTGATATTTATAAAATAGTTAATATACATTAGAGACTGTGCTATAGTATTTATATGCAATCTCTTATTTCATCTTCCAAACAACCTGAGTTGATGTGGCAAGTACTGTAATAAAGACATTGATGACTAGCAGTAAGGAGATGTTCCAAGGTCATGGTCACTTAGTTCCCCATTCATAGGATATGATTTATAATGTCTGGTCAACCATTTTCCCAGGCATAGTTGTATGGCTCAAATAAGATGACACACTGACTATTTGAATCTGTAAAATCCTAAATAAGTGCTTAGTGTAAGTTATGTGGAAAGGAAGATGGAAGGTTTAGAGTAGGAACACAAATAGTTAGATCTTGTGGGGCACCATAATGGTTTAATAATAAAGACCAGGTCATCAGTAGCAACATATCTTCTTACTTGCTTGGTAGGGTCTATTAGAGAAATATGATGATAATTTGGACACAAATAAGTAAGCTGTGCAATGTTTGCATTGTAAAAACAATGGCATTGAAGTAACTAATATTATTTGAACAATTGTTTTTAATGATTTGTTTTGACATCATGTCGAAATCAAAGACCTTAATGTGTTTGGCTCTTTAGCTTAAGATCAATGGGCCATGCACATTATGGACTATCACAGAGCAGTTGATGATAAGAAAGATGACGAATTAAGATGGCACAACACAAAATGAAAGGGTGGTTATTTCTCATGACAATCTTGGTTGCAGTGTCCTTTATAAGATACTCTGAACTACAAGGGAAGAAAAATAGTTGTTTGTGTGCAAGCAAGTATTCTGTTTCATCTGACACATGCAGTAAAACAACAAAGGAATTTCCACTTTCTGCTTTTCTTTGAAAAAATTAAGCATGGCTAGCTCTTTTAAACATAAATCCTGAAAAGACAGGTTTTAAAGCACGATTATATGAAACAGGCAAAAGTGTAGTGGAGTCCTTGTTACTCATATGTACTCCTTGGCATTCATAGATAATCCTATGTGCTCATGGGTAATTAGTACATACATAAGTTGCATGGAATGAAGGTGTTCTTTGTGAACAAATAGAGAGTATGCCTGGGTTTGCAGTTCTTCTCTGATAAGATACCAAATAGCTGAATATATTATATGTCCTTTACAATCTTGGGGAAATATTAACTCTGTGTGCCTAGGAATAACAAATGAGCAAAATGCTAAAGAAGTTAATCTAGGAAAGATGCTTTAAGCTTAAAAGAACTCAGTGATGCAAGCAAAGGACAGAAGAAACCAGCAGCTTCCATCTGCTGTTGGGACAAATGATAAAATGTCTCAAATGTTTTAAGATTGGCAACTGCTGAGTTGTACGTTGCCAAGCATTTTTCTTTATAACCTGTAACCTCATGTATATTTTAATAAGAAATCTGAGATGCATGTTTCTAATTCATTTACACTTAACTCATTAAAATTTAACTTTGTCCTAACGATCCCCGGCTATCTGGGCCTTTAAAAATCATTCCAGTCTTTTATCTTTGAAGCAGAAAACTCACATTTTATCACCAATAAATAAAACTTTGCCCAGAAAGTAGGAATTTGATTCTAAACTTTGTACTCAGGAAGTTCAAATTTATTTGAAAATCAGGAAACCTAACTCTCAAATTCTTCTGATCCTAAACAAAAGGTCCCTCAACACTTCCTTTCTAAGGTAAAAAGTACAGCAAAATGTAAAGATATATCTGTTTTTATGGATTTCTTTCATTCATTTTCAATGCATGCATTCTAATCAGCAATGTACAAAAGAACTTGCACAGAACATAAGAGCTCCTCTCTTGCTAACTAAGAATGAGGCTGAGCAAAACTGATGGGTGCCACTTTGTCAGTGGGATCGTTATGAAAAATCCCTTACTGAGTTCACGTGCACAAACTTGGCAATATCCATAGCTAGCCTCAAGGAGTAGTTGCAAGGCTTTTGTGTGCATGCGGGAGGCAAAGGACCTTTCCTAGAGTTCTGTGTTCCCTCTGTCATCTCATACTATATCCCCTTCAGGCCAAGGCCTTTGGCTTTCTTTCCCTTTCTCTTCTTTGTGTTCCAAAGATGAAAAGTTGTTGATCCTGGCCAGTGATCTTGAATTCACTGAAAACCTTTAGGTATTCTCTTACTGTCTCTTCCTTCCTTTGCACTTCATTTCACTTTTAATGTTTAAGTGAGGAAATCCCTGCTAACACACACTGCAAACAGCAAAAGAGAGAGAGCTAACTGTTGTCGTTGAATGCCATTCATTTTAAGAGGCAGGAGAAGGAGCGAATGAAGCGACAGCTTATCTGGAGGTTGTGTTCAGATCTCACCTCTGGTACTAATTCTGTGACCTTTGGTAAATTATCTAATTTTCCTGTATCTCAGTTCTTGCCAAAAGAATTATTGTGGTGCTGATTTCAAAGGGTTTTTAAAAGTGTCGTGTAAGTTATTAAATATAAACCATTTAGGATAATGCAAAATGAGTGCAGTAATACCTGCTATGTTATTGTTAGAGTAAAATACCACAAAATTGAGTGCTTGGTAATTTCTCATGTCAATTATTAACCTTTCATGGCAGCCTTGTACTATAGGCCTATCAGTTCTGGTTCACTTTTTTTCCCCAAATTTACCATTCGAAAGACATTTTCTGATATTCTCTGCATTTTGCCCCCCAATAAGCAAAAATTTTCTTTAGAAAATAGGAATACAAACCTAAAATTTGTACTTAGAAATGTTCATATTTATTTGAAAGGCAGAAACCTAACAAATTTTTCCAGCTCTAGAGCTTAGTCTTCTGGGGTTTAGTTATTCTTAAAATTTAGTCCCAATCCTCATATCTCATATTCATCAAATTGTTTCATGTCTGCAAAGACATATGTATACTTATGTATGTTACATCTCAGTTCAAGCAACTCATTCAGACTCACTCTGATTTACTTTTAGGACTTCTCACTGTGATCATTTGTGATTTTGTAGTGCCCTTTCAGAGTCTGTGATAAAATATTCATTCACTTGACCAATATTTATTGAGCACTACTACTTGCCAGGCACTGTGCTAGGCACTTAGGAGATAGTAGTGGACAGCACAAAATCTCTGCAACACACACTTTTGTGGAACAGGCTGACTGAATACGTACAAATAAGAAACTGCTTTGAAATAAAGTAATGCAAAGTAGATTTTGGCAGTTAACCTTAAATTATCTATATGTATCTATTCTCTCAACATTTTTGCCTTTAAACCTAGGAAATGCCAGTTATCTGGCAATGATTAGCACATCCTTCCTGGATTATTAAAAACTCTAAGGTGATTATATTTTCCCAAAGATCATGTCACTCAACATCATTCACCAGTTAAAGAAGCTGCTAATTTCTTTCATTTTCTTTGTCTTCTTTAAGATTATATAGCAGGCAATATCAACTCTCTTCTGCAAGCATTTATCAACTCTCTGCTGTTAGCATCTGTTGTAGGGTGTACTAAGAAATTTATGTCTATGGCTTTATTCTGTCTTTTAGGGCTGAACTGAGAAATATCCTTTGTTAGCTTTAGCGAAGTCTTGTCTGTCGACTGACATAGTTTATGCGTGGGAAAAGAGATCAGAGTTTCTACCACAACAGATTCTTTCTCCAGACCGTTAGGTCAGATTTTTACATAGCTTTTATATTATACACTAAATATGAAAACTGTGTTGAAAAAAAAGTAAGGTGAGGAATGGAATGTAGAATAATACCATGTTTTGTTTTGTCAACAAACTTTAGTAATTTTAGTTTCTGATAAACTTTCAGAAAGACTATTTGAAGAATGCTAATTTAGTACCAAAGACCCTGTTTTCTTGAAATGTAGCATTTGCTTTGAATGTGACAATCTAAGTTGTTCTTTTTCCAGAATTTTGGAGTCAGAGGATATTTGCATATTTGTTTTTATATACCATAAATGCCTCTAAACAAAAGTGTGCATTGAAAGAGATTACATTTGCATTTTCTTAATGTTAAGTAGTAGATAAAACTTTTAAGTTTAAAATAAATTGATTCCTTTCTTTGGGCTCAGGAAGGTACAATAGGGACTATCCCACAGGAGTAAAAATATTGCCTACAATAATCTCTTAACTATGTCCCTCCCACTACTGAAGTATATGGATTTTTCACAAAATCATATATATATATATCTCCTATATATAGAAGGAAACCTAAGGAGAAAACTTACAAATTTTCCTAAGGTCAGTTGCATCAAAGAACAAAGACATTTCTGGCTTATAAGTCTGGGCTGACAAATCACCCTTATTTAACTATTGATTAAAGACATAGTGGCACAAAAGCTGTATGTGGCAATTTGGACCTTGAAATACATGTTCTGGTCCAGAAGAAATATGTAAAAAACATGAACATTTTTCAATATTTAAACTGGATGGAAAAAGTGTTGGCTTTCTGGTAAGGTAGGAATAAGTACATATACTTCTGAGAAAGGAAGTATAAAGCATTGTGGTATCTATTTCTATTGATGTAAATGTGCTTTTCTCAGCCCATTACACCTCCTTTCCTCTCACAATGTACTATGAATTACAACCCATGCATTGAAAAATAATATTACATGTTTTTCCTTACTTTAGCCACAATGAGTACATGGAATATCAGAATAACGGAACCAGAAGAAAATGTGAGAGACTTTCTTGTCTAGACCCTCAACTGCAGGAACATGCATAAGTAAGCTCTTTTCGATAAAATAGCTTTATATCCTCTTCTTGAAGATGTCCACTGCTAGAAATGAACAACTCTTCCTGGCAGTATTTGATCCCTGGGCACTCCATCTAAAGTTACTTCCCCATTCTTCAACAACTCTATCACATGTTATATTTTGCCTCTAAGACTGGTTATGATTTGAAATTATGTTATTTGTTGTTTACTCTTTTGTTGATGGATGCAAATTCTAGTCTGTCTTGCTCATTTCTCTAAGAATAGTTGATCTGTAATAGTTAATTGTTAAAACTATGTTAAATCGATAGAAGGAAGTTAAGAAGTTAAGATGCTGGGAAAGGAGAAAGATCAAAATGTTCTACCTTATGCCTAGCTGAAATACCTTCTGCTTTCAATTAAGCTCATCTCCTGTTGTTCAATCTCTGACAGATAAGAGTGGCAATGATACCACATTCTCCAACCCAAATCCCTCCATGTACTTGCACAAAACTATTTAGGACAGTGAGTGGGCAATAAATCTTACTTTACCCTTAATTTCTTTCAGAAGAAACAAAGGAAAAATTCTGTAAATAAACAAGATAAAATAAAACTTTAATTGATGGTGACAGAAAACTATGAATTATTAGCTTCAAAGACTATAAAACCTTATTGCTTAAAGGAAACTATTTAAAATAGGCAGTGAGTTCAAATACAAATTAAAAAAGAAAGGAAAAATCATTAGATGAAGCAAATGGTTCTAAGGGAAACTATGACGGAATAAATATTGGTAGTGAGGAGTAGCTAACTAGGACCTAAATTTCCAGGCAATACTCAAGTTACCTGAACTGTCATTGACATTCATCCTAATGTTCTCCAGTTCTTAGCTATCTGAATTCCACATTTTAGCTTTGCAGAGTGAATAGGTTTACAAGGCCTGGATTCTTTCAAAAGGATATTTGATAGGGTAATGGCGTTTATTACAAAAACACATTTAGTTAGACTATTCCAGCCCAAGCAATAAGTGGAAATTTTCTCTCCCCAACATATGTGTTTATTGGTGAGTAAGAAGCAGGTCCAGGAATGATTATGGATGAAAGAACATGAAAAAGTTCAATCGTTTGAGGCAGAAATAAAATCATAAATCTGAGCAATGAAATTTTCTCACCAAAAACTAAGAGGTGCATTTTCCTCTATACTTTCATTATTATGACAGAAATATGAACATACTGGAATGCTCTTCTCAGGCAACATTTGAAAGATTTTACTGTTGGTCTTTCATGCATTGCATTTATTTGGTAAGAAAAGCTATCTATAAAAATATACATGGAGATTATGAAGCACATTTCAATATTAAAATGAACAGCAAACTAGACAATCAAAGTCCTTTTGTCTCTGTAGAAAGTTGCTGACCATTCCATTTATGGGATCAGGGAAGTAATGAAAAAAACTTTTCTTTCAGGAAAAAAGGTTTAAAACCTAACCTGTGGATACCATTATAAATCTGTAACAACTGTTTTGGGGACGGGGTCATGGAGTTATGTGTAGAGGATTTTTACCTATTTGATGTGGTTGAATATGATGTCAAAATAGCATTTTAAAATTTAAGGAGGAAGATATGATAGAAGAAGAATCATAACAGGTTAGCTTTGATAATACTAGAGTTGGTCTCACGTCAAAAAGATGTTAATTTAAGTGTGGAGGGGGGTGGTCAATGGGATGTGATTTGGTGGTGGTAAACATGGAGGACACGGGGATAGAGATGAAAATTTCTTCAAAACCATCCCTTCATGTTCTTCCATGCTGTTTCTGATGAGAAACTGTCAACTTCATTTCACTGCCTTCAAAATTTGAAAATGATTTCAAGGGTTACAAAATGTTCATTCATTCATATTTTTAATTGAGTTTCTATGTGCCACATCTAGTGTGCTGGATGTTACATATAAAATGGTGGCATTAGCTTGTTTTTATTTTCCTTATGTGGAAAGTGGAGATAGAGTTTCTCTCCCTGCTTATCTCACAGAGCTGGTGTGGAGCTCAAGTAAGATAGTATAACCTATGCAAGACCATATAATAATATATAATAATCATGGTAGTAATGCCACTTTGGGAAGGAAAATACTGGAGTTTGAGGATTTCTTTTTCTTACTGTCAATGAAAACATGGTTTGTTGTAGATTAACACAGAAAGAGAATCAGAAAAGCTGATGGTTGGAGTGGCTGCTACTCCATTCACAGAGAGGAAGAACACAAAAACTGTGAGAAGAGAAGCCCTGGAAAAAAAGTTTGCCTTTACAAATTTGCTCGGTACTAACTCCTTCCATGCAAGAGCCTATAACTTAGCTTGAGCTACCTTGCTTGTCATTGGGTTTCAGCTTCATGTTTCTCACACTTCAATCAGTCATGCATCAACTTCACAGATTTCTGCCATCATCTATTTATAACTTATTAATATTTAATTAATTTTTTCTTTAAATCGATAATTTGTTATATATCAAATATTGTGAATACTAAAAATGCAAAGATTATATAATTCCTTTAAAGAAGAAAACAGTGGGGGAAAGGGAGAGAGGCAAACCATGAGAGACTCTTGAATGCTGACAAAAACTGAGGACTGATGGATGTGGGGGGGAGGAGGGATGGGCATGGAGGAGGGCACTTGTGGGGATGAGCACTGGGTGTTATGTGGAAACTAATTTGACAATAAACTATTTGTAAAAAAATAAAATAAAATAAAGAAGAAAACAGTATCACTTGTTATAATAAAAGGTAGATATAAAACCCAATACAATTAAAACAAGATCACTTTATTTACTTCTAGATAGGTTCCATTGTCTAACCAATGCCCTGAGCCTGAGACCAGAGGGTTTTCTCCTTTGCTATGAGGATTATTGAGTGATTATCGAGTAATGCTTAGGAAGTGTTATAGATATGCTAGCACCAAACTGAGAACTTCTCTCTGACACAATCAGAAGGTTGAAAGATACTGAAAAGGTTAAAAAAGGATTTAATTTTCTTACTCAGTGATAGAGTATTATTTAATTGTATCTCTTATACCAGCTCAAATGTCTTGCAGAAGTCAATACCATACAATGCAAAGTGGTAGTGTAGGTGGTCTGAATTTTTTAACTTCAGATCTCACTACATATCTTTATTCTTCTTATTTCATTTCAATAGCATGGTCAATCAACTGTACTACATTGTTGCAAAATACTTAGTAAGAAGGTGGGGTTTGGTTTTGTTTGTTTTTTTTTGTTGGCTTTCCCCTGTATGCTGAACAAAATGATCTCTAAGTTGCTCTTAAGTTTTATGACAAGAAGATCACAGTCTTTTCTCATAGATAAGAAACTTCAAGCCTCAGACCAATGAAACATAACTTAGAGAACAGCCCCACAGGACTTACCTCCTGTTAGCATGAGGGCACATTTGCACATACAGTTGTCATTATCTGCATCTTTAGTGCTGAAATCAGCACCGTGTAAGATCAGGCTGCTCTGTTTTCCTGCTGTCCCGGTGTGACCTTTTAAATACAACCTGAAATTAAAAAAAAAAAGAGCGGGGGCGGGGGGTGGTGGTGGAATAAGCTATTCAACAGAGTAACAGAACCCATAAGACCAGTTTATTGAAAGTTTGCCTTTTTTATTTATTTCCTCCCTTCTTTGCACTCAGCCCTTCTAACAAACTACTGGAAGACCCAAGTTAGGACACAGAAAGAGAGAAAGACAGAGAGAGAGGAGAGAGACAGAGAGAGAGACAGAGAGAGAGAAGGGCGAAGAAAGGGGAAGGAGGGGGAAAGAAAGAAAGAAAGAAAGAAAGAAAGAAAGAAAGAAAGAAAGAAAGAAAGAAAGAAAGAGAAGGAAAAGCAAGCAAGCAAGCAAGCAAGAAAAAAGGAAGAAAAGACTCCAAATCACAGCAAAATTCTCCATGGCTTGTGTGCTTGATGTTTCTTTCACAAAGTGTACTCAAACTCATATGGTTCTGATAGTGCAGGATCCACAAAAAGAAAATGGGTTTATTTTATTACCACAGGTATTAATCTCCAAAGAAAAAATGGCTTATAGGATGTCATTACAGCATATACCTACGTTAATATTGAATAGTGATAATGTGTAAACATTATTCTTAACAGCAATGCTAATAATAATTCTCATTGATTGAGGACTTGCTCTGTGCCAAACAATCTGCTAAATGCTTTCCATTTATTATTTAATTTTATTTTATATTAAATCTGTGATCTAAGCATCAATATACTAATTTTCCACGTCAAGATTTAGAGAAGATAGATAAGCTGGAATCTGGCTATTTTTGACTTTAAAATCCAAGTTCTTAATCATTCATTATGCATTCCCTAAACAAATGTTTGTTGAGCACACTTATTCTAAGCACTTAAGATATATCAAAGGGCCATGTCCTTAAGGCGCTTATATTCTAGGAGAATCCATAAAATTAAGTTCAAACTGTCAAATGTTTAACTTCAAATATGGCATTTTTCAAAGAACCAAACCTACCTTATTCTCTAGAAACATTTCTTACATAAAATTTAAATTAAACTAAATCAGTTTAATTTAAACTCTTCAACAGTTGTACAACAGTTGTACATACAAAAAATCATCTGGTTATTTGTGAAAAAGTCCTTGTCACTAGGCCTGGGAATTAATGTTCTCAATTAGTATCACATATTTCTCTTTGCAGATTGAAGAATACTGGTCTAGAATTCAAAAACTAGTGGATAAATCACAACCAATGCCTAATGTAGTTAGTTCTCTGATGTCTGGTCATTTCCTACTGACCCTGTATGTTGTTTTTGTATCCATCTGGGCAGTCTGAACAAATGCAAGCTTGCTCAAGTCCTTCAATGGTTCCTCAGGGCTCAGAATAGCTAAACTCAAGTTGTCAGTAGCGTCGATTTGATATTCAAGGTCTTCTCTAGTTGACACTCTGCCCTCTTTTTAACTCTACCTAACATGGTTCCTCAGTTCTCATTCATCAAAACTACCTAGGAATATTCTTTTCATATCCGTGTATATTACCACTTATGTACCTGAGTCTTATTTATGAATCTTAACCACTCACAATTTAGTTAATATTTTTGTATGAGGGAGACACTACTGGGACTTAGGCCAGCTCTGAACAAATGTTACATTATTATTAAACAGAAATAATACAGAGAGGCACCTGGGTGGCTTAGTTGGTTAAACATCTGACTCTTGATTTCGGCTCAGGTCATGATCTTGTGGTTTGTGAGATTCATCCTGCATCGGGCATCTGTGCATCAGCACAGAACCTGCTTGGCATTCTCCTTTTTTCTCTTTGCCCTTACCCCAGTCACATTTTCTCCCTCTCTCAAAATCAACATTTAAGAAAAAGGAAATAATACAGACCAATATTTGGAATTTATTTTTTCATATGAAAAACCAAAATTTTTTCAATATATATATATTTCAAATATATTTCAAAAATATTTCTATGTATATAGAATATATATATATAGAAATATTTGACTATATATATATTTGACTTGTGTTTGCACCTAAGTATATGTAAAGGTCCCCTTATTATTTTATGAGTTGATACTAGTTTTAGCAAATAACAGTAATATTTTATGTTTATGTCAAAACATTTTACAGATATTCTGCAGAGATTTTTGAGTTAGAGCAAAATATACAATTAAGCCCTACTCAAATTTTGTTGTTTTCAATACTTAGTAGAACCTGTAGTTAATAGTAGGTTGAAGGAAGCTTCTAAAGATAAATTTTCATATATAAGCTTGGAATTTAAAACTCTGAGAGGCAGACTAAAAATCACTGGTAATAAAGAATTATAGAATTTTTTAAATGTTTTATTTATTTTTGAGGAGAGAGAGAAAGACAGAGGGTAAGCAGGGGAGGAACAGGGAGAGAAGGAGAGAGAGAATCTGAAGCAGGCTCCAGGCTCTGAGCTGCAGCACAGAGCCTGACACGGGGCTCAAACTGATGAATTGTGAGATCACGACCTGAGCTAAAGTAGGATGCTTAACCAACTAAGCCATCCAGGCACCCCAAGAATTGTAGATTTTTTTAAATGTGGATTTACATTTCAGGTTGCAGGCAGCCCACATGTAGGTGGGTTTCATCAGGGGAAAGTAAGGTGAGAGGTCACCAGTGAGAGCCTGGGACAAGTTACCTGTGTGAATTCAGAACCTTCCAGATTTGATCATTTTCTCAGCCTTTTAGAGATAGACACATACTCAGAAAGCTAAGGGAGACTCCTGTTTGTTCTCCACGTACAGTCAAAATAGGAACATTGTGGGTCCAGGCTCACGGACTTCTTAGAGAGAATTTCATACAGAAAGCCAAATTATAATTGGAAGGTTGCTTGTTTAGTGAACACAGAATCAGTTGGGAGAAGAAGATGAACGATTCCAAAATGATGTAGCTGTGGCTACAGGCCTAAAATCTCCTGCTCCACTGGGACTGGGTGAGTTTAGCCCAGAGGTGCTCTTGGAAGAGCCATGCTAAATTCCAACTCTGATTCTTGGCTTCTCTTTGATTAGCGATGACTTTCCTTCTTTTTTCAATAGGTAAGTCAATATCAGTACCCCTTTAGTAGCTTTCAGCTCACTGATGGGGCTAGAGATTCAAGAACACGATAATTTTTTACACTGTCATTTGCAGGTAACTGAGCACCAATGTTACGTTGACATTAAGTAAGTGACTGCTATGTGCTCGATATAGTTTATACTTTTATCCTTTCACAAGAGGGTTATAGTTTAAGCCTAATAAGTTACATTTTTTTGTGTGTTACCATGCCAATAGGAATGCCCAATTTTAAATTTAGGAAGTAGAGAAAAGCAAAAAGAAGAAAATAAAAAGCAACCCAAATCTCATCTCTGAATATAACTACTCTTGACATTATGGTTTATGTGCATTTAGTCTTTGCCTTGTTAAAAATATATATGCAATATCTGATCATATTCTTATAAAAATTTTGAACAATGCACATAAAGTTGTTGCCCACAGGCCTGTCTCAACTACCTGCCTAGAAGTGATCACTTACATTAGTTTTGCACCTTTCAAAATAGTTTCTTTTCATGTACAAATACAAACTGTACTCTACATATTTCTTTATACTATGCTTTCCACACAATTTTATGACCAATTTTCATGCTATTACATATTCTTATCCATCCTCATTTGGAAGCTATTGTATGACTATACCCATTAGTTGTGACAAGTTTAAGGGCACCTTCATATAACTCTAAATATGTATGCAAGCATATAAAGGGTAGAATAAATACCAACAATGTCTTTTCCTGACCTTCATAAACTACATTATTGCTCAATGTTAGAGTCTGTTAAGTAAGAAGAGTCATTTTTGCAGATCCTTTTAATCAACATGAGAAGGTCAGTCTTCTAGTCCTGGCAGTTCTTCTGTGGATTATTACAGATGTCTTACAGCTGATCTCACTGCCTTGAGGCTTGCTTCATCTCCTTTGCCCTAAAATCCATGATCTGTAAGGCTCATTCAAAAACCTGCATCCCATTATTCTTCTACTCTGGTTAAAATCCCTCAGTTGTTCTCTCAACACATGAAAGATAAAGTCCAAATGCCTTACTATGGTTTACAAAGACTTGGAAGATACTCTTGGAAGACCTCTTCTACTTTTTCCCCACACCACCCAACTCCACACGTATCATCACTTATTTCCTGCCCATGTACATAATACTCCAACTTTATCAATTACTTGTCCTCTCAAAGCAACATATTCTCATTTCTCTGCACATTTCCACGTGCTGCCCCCATTCCTGGAAGGCCCACTGTGCAATATATATGTATATTAAATCACTGTGTTACACACCTGAAACTGATATGATGTTACATGTCAATTATACCTCAATGAAAAATAAGTAAAAATAGAAAAGACCGATGTTTAGAGCATTTTCACTGTACAAGACTGAGTAAAATTTGCAATTTATACACAGTGGTATTCACTACCTTTGAGTCTATATCCTTAGCATGTCACAGGGGAATTGCTTATGCTCTTCTAGGGAAGAGGCACCATGTACAATCATTTTTTTTGCACTGAGAAACAGAGATGATGTTTCATAAAAATGAGGTTTCTCACCACTATTTTAGGAAATTTACAAATGAGGACAACTATGTGTCTGTGGAATCCCACAAGGATGCTGGGAGCAACTGTGTAGTCATGGGTAGGTCGTCTAAACAGTTAAGAGCCTCATTCTTTCTTAGCAACTATTTAGCTTGTACAGAACAGCAATTATTGACCCAAAGCCAAAAATCCAAGCTAGTTATTTGATACAGGCAAACTAAGAGCTGGCCATTCACCAACACCAAGTATTTTTTCTAATTAGAGAAGAAAACTTATTAGAATTGATGTTCAAACAGAATATTTAGGTGTTTCTTTTACACAGTGGTTCTAATTTCTGAAGTCTTTATGTATAGTTAACTATCCATGGCTTTCTCTTTTCTGTTAACGATACTTCACTTTACAAAAGAAAACTTAATATACAGAAGGGCCAAAGTTGGCCTTGCATATGAATATAGAGAAAGTAAAACCGAAGTGTGAGTCATTATAAAGAATATTCCCCCAAAATAACACCATGGGAATCCTGGACATTTATTTCTTATGATTAGCCAGTGTAGATGTGGCTTGCATGAAGGATGATGTGTTAGGAGATAAAAACCAAACATTATTCCAGAGTAAAGTATTTGGCTTAGGGACAGAAATACGGAAGATGAAAACACACACACACACACACACACACACACACACACACCAAAAAAAAAACCCACCACAAAAAAATCCCAAAATGAAAGGAAGCAAACAAAACACCCAAGATAAAATAAAAACTGCAACGAAAATGATTAGATATGATTAAAATAGTGGCCACCAAGTAAAATCATGGTACTTATACTTTTAAACCCATTTTTCCTAATTAGTGAGGACAAAACCCCCCACATTTCTTAGCATGATTTGGTCAGTGGCTGTAAAGAATGTCAGCATTATGATTTTTTTTAATTAGCATCTTTTTTAATGTTTATTTATTTTGAGAGAGAATGGGGTGAGGGAGAGAGAGATTGAATGTAAGTGATTGTGGAGGGGCATAAAGAGCAGGAGAGAGAGAATCCCAAGCAGACATGGGGACCGATCTAACCACCTTGAGATCATGACCTGAGCCGAAACCAAGAGTCAGATGCTTAATCAGCTGATCCACCCAGGCACCCCTCAATAAGCATCTGAAGGAAAAATGAGACAGGTGTATGTCGAAATTAGTCATGACTCCCTAGTCATGTGAGATGGTTCTCTAGTCATCCTCGATGAACACATAGTTATCCCTTTTCTTTCACTTATGGAGATTTAAATAACGAGAAAGGCTAAATCATAGTTCTTAATAAATGTAAGACAATAGCAAGTTCTCTTATGAAAGAAAAGATTTCAAAATATACCTATGGATCATACAAGTGATTCTGTAACTTTCTTTTTTTTAAAACAGGCAGTCCAGTGTCATGGGGTTGGTTTGTCACTAATTTTATCTACTTAAGAGACTCCAATACTTCCTACATTTTTACATCCTTACGGTATTCGGATGGCAAGAGTCTCTTTCATTACCCAAGGCAGTGGGAGTTGTATGTATGACAAATTGAAGTTTGGCCTTGGCTCTTTAAAACAGTAGAAAGGCTCTCAGATATCTGAACTCTAAGGTCTTTCGAACTGACAAGCTGAACAGATCTCATGTAGCAGATTTCTGTTCTGGCTCTGAGCTCTTGCCCTGCCACCATATGGAACTAGTTTGTCTTTCTCACAATCACTTGAAGAAAATGCAAAATGACCCCCATGGTTTTCTTTCAAAGCCTGGTAGCAATGACTCAATCTGACTGAGTTTCCCAACACTGCTGTCTCCCAGTTGCTGCTACTCCAGGACTGTCTCTGCTCTAACCACCCTCCCTTCCTTATTGAAGAGGCACCATTAGCAAAGAGACTAGCAGAGCATGTAGTTTAGAACTGAGTGTAAATGATACAGGTGGCATCTTCTTCTGAAATTAAAGAAAATATTTCTCTTGACAAAACACATATAGAGAAAAGAATGTTTTAGGCTTTCACCAATATTCACCAATATTAAGCATTTGTTTGGTGTTATGAAGACATCATTGGGAAGTATACAAAAAATTAGTATTGTTGGAAAAAAGGTGAGAGAAAAATTCAGGAGACTAAACTGTTCAAAAGCAGTGGAAGAGATAAGCTGTGGAGGATGTGGAAGACAAGGACTTTTGAAGAGGAATGAAGAGGATATTTTCAATAAAGGCATTCTGATAGGCATCTAGACGGCTCAGTTGGTTAAGTGTCCAACTCCTGGTTTCAGCTCAGGTCATGAACTCACGGTTTGTGGGTTCAAGCCCTGCATTGGACTCTGTGCTGGCAGCAAGGAGCCTGTTTGGGATACTTTCTCTCCCTCTCTATCTGCCTCTTCCCTGCTCAAGCTCTCTCTCTGTCTCAAAAGAAATAAACATGTAAAAATAAATAGGTAAACAAACAAATAGTTTGTGAAATCCATAGCACAATTAAGTTTTGAGTTATCTAACATAAAAAAAAACACAAGAAAGAAAAGGGTTTTCATCAATCATTTAAATGTGCTGGGAATATCAAGTGAAAAGACAGACAATGCAATTATTTGGATACTAAGCATTTAAGATAGACTTTATACCTTTTATTGTATTAGTATTTGAAGCAGAAGTTCTTTATGTTTAAAATGTCCTTTTTGTTAAGTATATAGAGTTCTAGTGGAAATTACGAAGACTGGAAACCTTGAGATAAAGGAAAGAATATAAATTTATCTTACCACAAGGGGAGACTTGAGTCCTATATTAGACTTTGTTAATATTGTAAAATTATCTCTAGTTAAATAATATTTTCTATCTTTTTTCAAAACAGTATCTTTGAGATAAACATTTTATTCTCTCTAGTTTGGGATTATCCGAGTGTATCTTGTTCTTTTAAATGATGAGAGCTTTACCGACTTGGTTCCTTTCCCCCTATGTTTACAGATATGAGCCACTCGTCAAGACAAGCCCAGAGACAATACAGGATGCCTTCTTTCTTCCTTCTCCTCTAACTGGTCATTCCATAGAAAACTTGCTTCTCTTGCGGCACATCTCATTTTACCTGCTGTAGTATTATTTACATATATACGTGCTTTCTCTTCCTTACCATATTGTAAGCTCCTAGTAACTATTCCTATCTCGCTTACATGTAATAACATTTTAACTCAATAATATAATTATGTTTTACAATTCAAGCCCCCTGCACATTTATTTTCTAATGTGAAATTTGCCTAATATTAATGACCTTAATGATCTGATCAAATCATATTGGGGTACTGCTAAAATGAGGATGGAACTCATTTGTATCTGTTGATATTTGAAGAAATAGCTCATGAAATAAGCCATTAAAATAAATACTGGAGAGTCCATATGAGAAATGGGACCATTGAAGATACAAAGGACCTATATCTGTGTATGTGTCTCTATTGCATAATTCCCTCTGGAACCTAGATATTCATTTAAAAATCTGTTTCAAAAGTTTTACCTTGGGGTGCCTGGGTGGCTCTATCAGCATCCAACTCTTGATTTTGCCTCAGGTCGTGATCTCATGGTTCATGGGTTAGAGCCCTGCATTGGGCTGTTTTTCAAATGTTGGAGCTATATTGTCTTACTCCATAAGTGACCAGAACATTGTTTGCAAGAGCCTGTGAATGAGTATGTGAGACAATGATAGGAAACTATCTGAAACAGTCAGTCCACCTATGAAAATGTATATGAACACAGCCCTCAATAGACAACTGCATGGTGATGATCTACAGTCATAGAAAAACCTATGCATAGAAGGAAAAGTTCAAAAGAAGTTCAAAAGAAAAGAGGGTTCAAGTAGGGTAATTAAAAGACCCAATAATGTGCGCTTTGACTAGTCAAAAATTAAAGATATGACAGAGATTTGAAGATATTTAAAAAGACATAAAGATCAAGCATATATAGGTGGTATGGTACAAAATAAGTATGAATGAAGAAAATGGCTAATAATAAAGTCATTAATTAAAATTCCTCTTTCTTTCCTTTCTGTCCTCATACTCCACACACACACACACACACACACACACAAATGGGTAAGTAAAATATTTGCTTCTGAAGAGGAAGATTATGTCATGTACATCTGTGCCTCCAGGGTTAGAATAACAGAATAGAGTTTGGAACTTAATTTTCTGGGCTTGCAACCTAGCTCATCTTTGTGATCCTCAGTTGCCTTGTGTATAAAATGGCTCTAATAATCAGTAATCCTTTTAATACTGTCCTGAAGATTAAATGAAGTGATACACATAAAGTCTTTAAAGGATTGTCACATGTACAGTAAATGTTTGATAAATATTAATAAAAATTAAGCAAAGAAACCAAACTTCCCTAACCAATAACCATAACATACGCAGTAGCTCAGGAAATATTAGTTATATGATTAAATCTAAATTAAATAGAAATATATGATATTGATAGATGTACATAAAGATATAGAGAGTGATGAAAATAATGAGATAGAGATGCAGCTAATTAAGACATGCATGTAGGTAGTAAGGTGGAGAAATTAAAAATGAAATTTACTCAAATTCATAAGCCCCCATTTCCCTTGAAAATTATTCTTGTTTTATATAGAGCAAGCCGAATACTAAGTACAAAGAACAAGAAACCAAAGTCTTGCTAACTGACTACCTAGTTTAAGGTCTATATTATTTTGAACCCAGATGCCTGAATAATGAGCCTTTAGTTCAAATGTCTATTCTTTATAAATTAAAATTGCAACCTTTGAGAATCCTGTGTTTCTCTTCCCATAATAGGGTGCTTTATTGGCTGAATCCAGCATTTGATTTTTCTCCCTTTCTTTACCCATAATTGATACTGGGAAAAACATCTCGGAAAAGATCACCCATAGCAACTCATCCTATAATTCTCATCCTCCCTCCCCTAAACCTTTCTTCATCACATTCAATCTTCCTGAATTGTTTTCACTTATTCTCAGATGGAATTGGATCACTGAGGAATCAGCAGAATAGCTGTATATCAAACTAACCATTAAGCTAAGAAGGGGTGTATTATCTTACTTGCTTCTTAAACCGCAGATGCCCTGAGGTAGCTACAGTATTTATTTTGATCATGTTTAGTGGAAGATGTGCAAGTGTGAAAAATGTTTGAGATACTGTTGGTCATGGGAATCTGTGCTCTGATAAAGAAAGATAAATTTCTAGTTTTATTTATTCTCTGATTTTGATTGTTTTATATATTGGTTTTCATTATACATGCATAAGTTGCATGGTAATTTTCCATCTATTTGTTTTGACAGCATACATTTTAATGTTTCTCCCTTGATTTACAAATATTTACAAATATTAATATAAGGTAAGAACTTTGTAAAAATGAGTTTATCAACCACCCAGGTCTTCTCAAGCTCTTGACACTGGAAACACTGTTACCAGCTATCCCTGTTCTAAACTCCAGTAAAATACAGTTTTCAATGTCTCAATTACATGAAGGCTGCCTGTTTTCAAAACTCAGGATAAAGTCTTCCTCTAAAGAAAATAGAGAACTTGCATATTGTTATTTCTGTGCCTCTACATAGTGCTGAGAGAGTACACTCTATTCTGTAGGTGTAAAAATAATTTTCATGAAGTTGTGACAATGAAACCATACTTCCTAAAGTTCAGAAATATACACCATACTAATACTCCAGTTTTAGTTCTAAATAAAGCAGAGTTCATCTAGTATTCCTCCCCTTTTCTAAGAAGACATAGACAAAAATGAGTGTCACATGAATTACAAATACAGAGGCATTAAGACCTCTGTAAAAAGATACAAACAGTCCCGTAAACATATTTCAATTCCCCTGGGGTCATGTGTGGCTGACAGAATCAACTCTCTGTGAGTGGCCCACTGACTAGCCACCCTTCTGGTGCCTAAAAGACCAGACTCATGGTCATCTAAAAGAGTTTATGGGCTTTTTTTTTTGCTTATAAAACTTGTGATTGAAATTGGTGATTTAGTTTAGTATAAGCAAGTTCAAGGGATGTAGGTTTGTTCTCATTTTAATTTCTATTTAAAAAGCGGCAAGAAACTTCTTTCCAGCATCCCCTAGGGGAAGACAGACAGGCAAGGGTGAGTAGAATGTTGAAAACCATTGAGAAGTCATTGTCTGAGGTTTTTTTGCAGAGACGAAATACTTTCTTTTGTTGTACTTGGATAATGTGTTGCTAAAAGTTCTGCAAATAAGGCTCCAGTGTACATAAGCAGATTCTTCTGTTGACCAAAATCATCAGTGTGCTTACTACTCTTCAAAATTAGTATAAGATAGTATCCAAACTTCTTATCATGGAACATGGCCTTCTGTTTTCTGTAGCACAGTGAATTCCCACATAGGAGATACTTGCTATTTTCTAGCTGGTGCAGGCTCTCTCCCAGGTCTGTGTCTTTGTCCACATTGCTCCTCTGGCTGGAATCTTATGACCTTTCTCCTGCCATCATCCTCCATATTTGCTCCATGAACACCTGCTCATATTTCACAAATCCCCAAAGATTTCTTCTATGAGGCCTTTCCTGGTACCCTTTAATCTCCTCCAACGTATCTCATGTATCCTCAACCCCAGCTGAATAGACCACTTTTCTTTACCGCCCAACTATGTCTAATTCCAAGTGTTCTTACCCAACGACTTTGAGTGTGGAACTGAATCACATAGAAATATAAGCAAAATTTAGGTTTTTTTAATTATTCTGGGGAGAATATCCATAGTGCCACCAATTTTTAAAAGTCTATGATTCTTTGATTAAAAAACAGACATGCTAAAACATACTGCAGCTACCACTTTCATTTGAAGCCAACTATACCATGTTTTCTTCCATCTTCTAAACTACCAGCACCACAAGACCAGAAAGCATGGTGTCTCCTTTTAGCGTCATTGAAGTTTTAGTTCTGCATCAACATCACCTGGGTGTAGTTGGTAGAACTGACATATCTAGGTCCTATATCAAGGACAGAATCTCTGGAATCTCTGGAACCCAGAAATCTACACTTTCAACAAACACCCTAGTTGACTATATGCACACTCAAGTTTGGAAAAAACTAAATAGTATCAGGGAAAAATTAGCAACCTGATAAATGTTTGATGACTAGCTAGCTGGACAAATAAATGAATGCAGACCATGATTTAAAAATAATTATACTAACTTTTGTGAGAGAGTAATTTTAGTGAAGTTATACAGATTAAAGCAAAATTTACCCAGAAATGAACAAAACAATAATGTGTATTAGACAACTACATATCTAAAATTATTGTTTTTCTAATAAGTCAAGGAAATATTGACCTAATGTGTCTCATAATCAGAGTATCTCCTGGATTAGAAAATGTCAAAGAAGCATACAACATTCAGATGTTATTCTTCTGGAAGAAGACAAGGTGTACTTTAAAAATCAGATTATAAATAGGTAGAAACCATTCACTTGATCCTTAATCACATCTATTACTTTTAAAGCAGAATTCACTAAACTAATTCTTTTATAACAATGATATTTCTCCAAATTTGTAAATAATGGACTTCTGATCTTCAGATTTAGGAAGTTCTCTCTACCATTGATTATGAAGGTATGTGAAGGAAAGGAAGTTGAAGCCTAAATAGGAATAAAACTAAAATCTTTATGCAGCTATTTAGTTGAACTTCTAACTAAGCCAGGTAATAAAATAGTACTTTTGATTCTTTCAATAGAAAATAGGCAGATCAACATAAACACTGGCCTTTGTGATGTTAGCACCAAGAGACATTTCTGAGCACTTCGCAAATATTTTAAATATTTAGCTAAATACTTTACTATTAGAGTTGGATGTTATGATGTTACTATTAACACAGGATTTGTAGTTGATGCATTTAATGTTGATATTTATTGATACTTGGTAATTATTTACAAAAGTTTTCTGACGTTTTTAACTGAAATGGGGAAAGGCTCTTAGAAAAGAAAGAAATCATCTAGAGAGAGAAAAGTATCATATAAGCTATAGGGTAACAAATATTTTATATTGTCATTGTCACAATTTTGAAATTCCTACTCAAAACGTATAATTAACTAAATCTTGTAATTTTCATTAAGCTCTCAGTTATTCACCCAAGATGAATTCTATAAAATCAAAGTTTATTGTCACCTACTGGAAGTTATCAAAATTGTAGGCAGAGAATCTAGTTCTTGTAGCCAAAAAACTACTTATCAGTGTCAACAACATAGAATCCTTTTTCAAGATCAGCTGGCCTAGGTGACAAGGTACATTGACCGTCTATTTTGTTCATATCTTATTTCATACGCTTGGCATCATGCAACACAGAAATTCTTGCATATCATTTACAGGTAAAGAAAACAAAACAAAAAAGAGCCTGGAGTTGAATAGATCAGGGAAGTGAATCTCATCCAAGCAACAATCCAAGACCTAAAGGACATAGCACTTTATGAAAGTCTTACATGGAAACTGGCATATGCCACCACTCTAAACTATAAACATCTGAGGGCAGGAATTTTGACTTGTTGGTCTCTGAATTTTCAGCATCTATATCAATAATTGCCAAATAGGAGCCAGCTGTCTGTGGAATGAATGACAACAAAAAATCTTGGTTGATATATCTTTCATACATTTAATAGACAGTACTTCTTTCCAGGCACATGTCAAATGTTGTGGAGAGATCCCTGCACTCCTAGAGGTGGCAATCTAGGGAAGAGCTACAATTACAATTACAATTGGTCAATTACAACCCTGTGTGATAAGGAGTGTGATAAAGATATGCACAGAGCACAGTGACAACAGAAAGAAAGGGGTCCTTATCCAATCTAGGAAGCAGAACTCTTGAGATGGAGCTAAGACTTGAGGGATAATGAAAATCAAGTCAGTCACAGAGTTTTGAAGCTCTTAAAGAATAGGGGTTGAGTTCTGTGGGTTTTGTTTCACTCATAATGTCTTGCATATTGTTGTTGTTCATATTTATTGAATGAGATTGATCAAAACACTGAGTGAAAAAAAACTGACTGAAAATATGAAAGACCATTTCAGATGAGCTGCCCTCAGAAGCTATCACTAGTTGCCAGTCCTAAGTCTCTTCCATATTACAAGTTGTTCTTTGTTCTTAGGATTATGCTTTGTCCCTGTCCCCTTATACTCCATGCTTAGGCAACAGCTAAACATTTACACTATATGCCTAAGAAGACATACTGGGTCTCACTTATGAGGCTTAACATGTGCTATTCCTTCTTCTACCTCCAGTTTTGACTATTTCTCTAGCTAATTCCAATTTGCCATTTGTATGTCAACTTAGGCCACCCTGTGGAAGTCTTCACAGCTTCCCAAATTGGTTAGATCTCCCTATTCATGCCATACTTGTCTTTACTGGTGAACTCATTGTATTCATGGCACTGTAACTACCTTTTTGTCTATTATCCACCCCTTCCCCTATCTTCATTACATATATGTATGCATGCGTATAAACACACATACTTATATGACTGTGCTGAAATCTCTGTGGATATTTTATCCTAGGATGGCACATACTAGAACATAACAAATATTTAATTCCTTGAAAGTAGAGCCTTCATCTTTTCAGTGGTAGACAGCACTAGGAGGATCCCCAGCAGTGGGATCACAGGACATACTCTCTAGACTATTTCCTAGAGGCAGTGCTAACTGTTTCTAGCAACCCTCACAAACCCAGATGTTTCTAGAATAGCAGTTGTCTGAATCCCAGCATTACTTTTTCTAGAGCAGGAATCCTCTGGGAATCTTTAGATTCTAGAGCAGGACTGGGACATTTGTTTTGTTGGCTTAGAAAAATCCAGGGCTCTATAAACTGGCACTAATCTGCTTTAAAATAAAGAGATTTTCCTGACCATTAGATGACCTGAAGAGGTACAGAGTGACTTTGTAAGATCATGCTTTTCTCCTTTTGAATATTTTGTCTCAGTCACAGAGTATAAAATACCAATTTCGTTGAATAAAACAATTATTTCTCTGTTTCAGGAAGTAACTATAAAAAAAGCCATAGTCTAAATATAGTAAGATAACTCCCACACTGGAGAAATTATTTGAAAATGCAAATAAAATGACTTAAAGCCTCGAGCTTGCAATCTAGTCTAAAAATTCAAGAGGGTAGAAATGGCCATAGGATTCCCTATATATTTTTTTTCTATCTTGATCAACCCAGAACCGCTGTAAAAAATAACTTTCCTCTTGGTATTTCAACACATCTGCTACTGGTTCTAGCCAGGACTGTGTAGCCCAGAGAATCAGATAAATGACAAACATTTCACTACAAACAGTAAAACAAGTTTTGCAATACCTACAAAAAAAGCAGGGCTTAAATTTATGTGGGAGGCTCAAGAGAATTCTTTTCAATTTACCCTAATGTGTTTTGTCTTTGAAATACATATATGACATGTACTTTAATGATAAATATAATAAGATTTTGGAATTGGAAGGATTTCATCCTTACCTCCTCATTTTACTTCCAAGGATCTGACAGTTGGAAAAGTGAAGTAACTTGCCCAAGGTCACTCAGAAAATAACTACAGATCCAAGTCTAGGATCTGGATAGTTTAGTCTACTCATGGCTCTTAATTCCCAATACAAGGTTTTATACATTACATCAAACTCTTCCCCAATAAAGATGGTGGCCAAAAATAAGTTTTGTGCAGAAAGATATTTAATGGCTAAATTTTTCAAGGTTTTTTTTTTTGACAGTTTTTTTTCAAACATTCCATTCATCTCTTCATGTGGAATCTCTTCCAGTACAAGGCTTTAACACAGACATAGATCCACTCTGAAGGTATCACTCATCCCCCAAAATTGCATAGAGATAATAAAATACAGAGAATATTCCTAAATTGTGCATCAATATTATAGTAAGATTATAATTATAAGATGAATATTGTAAATAGTCAAACATTATTATCCATTCTTTACTAATAGAGATTTTCTGTTGGTTCAAAGAGGGGCTACCTTTAAACTTGTCATTATACTACCTGTGATGAAGGATTTAATAATCTAGTTAATACCATGGCAAGATAAAATAATCAACTTTAGGGAACAAAATGTAATGAAGAATAGAAAAAAAATTAACACGCAAAATCACTTGTTTAATAAAACATGTTCAATAAACTGTGCCTGCCTAACAAGGTGAAATTTATTCATATAATTTTCCTTTTCATTTTATACTTTGAGTAGTAAAACTACATTTTCTCTGATTGGTAAAACTTTACTTTTTTAGTTATAATAGTATCATGTAACACTTTTTAAACTATGCTTTACAAATGTCTGAGGTACTAGCAAGTAAAGGGCCAAAAGGATACTGTAGTAGGTCCCCACAAACACTGTAACCAAAATAGATAAGTTTTACGGGTTTTATACATTATGATATTTTGTAAGAATTTTCTTTAAGAGATTACATATTCCATTACAAAAACAAAAACAAAACCTTAAATGGATTAAACTTAGTCCAGCCAATAATGACTCTCTGTACCTTCGGATGTGATAAAATGGGATGGTTTCATTCACAGTTACAGTAAAGAGCTTGACAAATTGACTCTGTACCTTTGGATGTGATAAAATGGGAAGGAAGTACATAATATCATTTATATAGCATTTTTGCCAAAAAGATTTAATTTGAATCTTGTCAGGAAGAAATAATGTAAATCCAGAAAGACACATTTCTGATGAAAATGACTGGGATTATTAAAAAAACATTTATGGTAGGGATGTGTAGACTATTCTATGTAAAAGTTGACTAAAGAGATCACATATGAAATCAGTGAACCTGGACTGGGTTCTGAAGCCAAATTAATAAATAGATAAAAATCCCAATCATTAAAACATTTCTGGGGCAGTGGAGTATGGATTTCAATATAGAAATATATAGTTTTTTTATTGAAACCAGTAATAAATTTCTTGGTTGTGATGAAAATTCAATTAAAAACATGTAAATATTTTTTCATAGTTGCATAACATTTATATTTATCCAATACGAAGTGTGTTTGCATACTCTTTTTGATTGGATCTCTATAACAAAATTGTGAGGATGACAGGAGACAGGACATTATTCCCACTTAAAGATGAGAAATTTGAGGTATTAAAGTAACAGGTAAATTGGTATATATATGTTATATAGCTAGATGTTATATAGCTAGATGATGCTACTGTTGTCTTGGTTAATCTGGGATCTATGTTTCTAGGATTTCCTTCCTTGTATGATTCCAAGTTAGAGTTCTCCAAAAAAGAACTTTGTGTGAGATTTGGAAGGTGGGAGTGAAGCAGTGGCCTGAATCCGCTCATCAGTCAATATGGCAGAGATGCCTGGCAGTTCCCAGCTTGTCCATTTCCACTCTGCATTCAGCCTGTCTTCCTGTGCTGTCAATGGTCCCAGACCTGCCACCGGTTGCTTGATTGGTAGCAAAGCTAAACTGAAACAACATCTCTCCTTTGTGGTCCTCCTCTGGTGGCTGGACATGCTTGTTTTCTTGGATTTCCACACAAGTCCAGCTGGTCCACTGCTATGCTGGGACCTTCACCTTCCAGACCTTCACTACCCCAGCTCATCTCATAGTTGTTCAAGGTGTAATCCGTATAACAAATCTCTTATTTCCATAATGCTGATTATGGCTCTCTTTTTCTGAACATGGATACAACCAACTTGGTTTTATGGATACTGAAGCCAGACTTCACTATTTAATACCTTCCACATCTTATGATTCTTATTCCAAAGCACTTTCCAATAGATCACAGCATCTCCCTATATCCATAATTAATCTGTTTTTTAAAAGCATTTGTTGTGGTGGTGGTGGTTGTGCATTTGCTTTTTTAACTCTGAGTGTTGGGACCAGCAAAGTTTTCATGAGATCTAAAAGGTCACTGTAAGCCCTAAACTGATGTTTCCAGCAATTTGATATTTCCTCTTACTGTGGTATTTATTAGAGACACCAAATTTATCAAAGAAACAAATGGACATAAAATAAAAAAGAAATAATATACTTAAAAGGAATTATATTCTATAAAATTATTTTTGAGCTGGAAGTAACTTTATAAAAACTTTACAGGACAGAAAATTGAGAGTAAGAGATAAGATAATGCCCATGGACATTCAAATTATTAAAGACCAAAACAGAATCAGAAGAAACAAGTTTTATCTGTTAGAACGTGCTTTGAGTGTCCTTAGTTCTAGAAATTGACTTCTGAATTTCCCTTTATTGAGGGATGGCCATATGGTGGACACTTATGAGATCGAACCTCAAGTAACTTCTACTCATATTACTACCTGTGACCTTGTAAAATACCTATTTTCTCAAGTGAAAACCACGTGTCTGATGCATATTATCTGCTCACCAAATATTAGCTATTAACTATCACTTAACATTTTGGCTAACTTAGGTACATATCTTGAATTTTGATGAAAATGGTTCCTATTACCAAGAAGCTTAGGGGCGCCTGGGTGGCTCAGTCAGTGAGGCATCTGACTTCGGCTCAGGTCATGATCTCACAGTTCGTGGGTTTGGCTGACAGCTAGCTCAGAGCCTGGAGCCAGTTTCGATTCTGTATCTCCCTCTCTCTCTGACCCTCCCCTGCTCACGCTGTCCCTCTCTCTGTCTCAAAAATAAATAAAACATTAAAAAAATTTTTTTAAAGAAACTTAGGAATAGTAGAAAAGGGAAACAAACACAATTATTTAATAAATACTTGTTAATGACTTATAATAGAATGTGGATACTGGATAGTTCTTCATAGACCCATTATGGATCGATAGGAGCACAAAACATCCAAACTGGCCTGAGAGTGAGGGTGATGCATTTCTCTGGGAAATCAGTGTAGGGATATTTATAGAGAAAGGCTCCCAGGATCAATGCTTATGGCAGAGTGAAGAAAGCAACACTGAACAGAGAGAGGATGGTTTCATTCACAATTACAGTAAAGAGCTTGGCTAATCCCAAGTGGAATTCTGGACCGGGGATGGCCCTTCAGAATTGTCCCAAGCAGGGGCAAGGGGTTCTTTATCTATTCCTATAATGACTAGTCATTGGATGCAATCTGTCTGCAGGACAGTGTGATTTTGGGTGATGTGACTTTCTTCAGCCACAAGCAGTGCTCAGGCAGGGGACCGTGGCTATAGGCTGTAAACCAGCAACATTCCCAGAAGGTGAAAGAAGGAGCGCTATAGTTTTGAAGGGAGGCTAGAGATGGGTTCATCACAACACATACCATAATAGGTATCGGTGAAAACTTCCTGAAATAAGGGAGAATCTTAAGGATTTATAAGATGTATCTAAAGTCAAGTTCATATGTGTGGGTACCAGTCTAACATAACCAAAGACAAAGAAGGTTTAGGGAAATTGAAAGTAGTTTCTGGAACATAATCGTCATGAGGAGTATCTGGTCAGGTGAGGTTGTTGGGAGGGTGTATTAGTGTTAGCTGACAGTTGTCGGGAAAGTGTATTAGTGACTTTAATCTGTAGATATTTGAACATTGTTGAAATATATGAAGGAGGGAAGAAACCAAAGTCAGATTATCATTCAGAAAAACCATCCCAACAAGAGTGTGGATGATGTATTTGAGAGCATCAAGATTGGAGGCAGGAAATCTGTACAATAGTTTGGGTGTTAGATGATGAGGACCTGAATAATACTACCTCTCTAGAAAAAGTATTTAATAATTTCACATTAGTTGTGTGTTATTTTACATGATGTTTTTATCATGACACTCTCACATTTTTTCCTTATATATATTCTCTTGGGTTCCATAGATTTTATTTTCTATCTGAGAAAATCATTTGGAGTTTCCTTAGAGAATAAAAGGAAAGTATGTGTATTCTATGTACATTTGTAAGCTTATCTATCTGTTCAACAACACTTACTTTTATCAGTTTGTATCCAGAGCATGAGAAAAATTTTTTTAAATTAGATTTATACATTATGACCACAACTATTATAAGAATTTCCAAAATAAAATTTGTTAAGATAGAATACTTTAAAAAAATGACTCTCAAAAAAAATCATCTGAATTTAATTTGGAGGAAGAAAAAATATAGAAACTTTAAAAATGGAAACCAAAATCCCAATATGAATTCCATAGTTCTGTTTTTAGTTGATATTTACTTGAGTTTGAGCAGGTCAGTTGACCAAAGTCTCATTTTCTTCATATTAAAACTGTGTCTAGTAATACCTACTTCAAAAATTGATTGTGAAGATTGAATACTTAAAGTGTTAAAAACCATTTCATAAATTATAAAACACTATACAATGCTAGTGTTAATCCTTTTAATGAATTAATCACAATGAGAAATTCCTTCTTAACTCAGAAGGAAGAGAAATAAATGGAGAAGCAGAGGCAAAGCTGGACATCTGGGGCTCTAACTTCAGGCCGCACCTGGTGTTACTGGGCTTGAGCGAGTGATGATACAGGTGGGGAGGGGCGTCACAAGGGTATACTCCCTTTTTAAGCTTCTGATTTTCTTTGAAAGAGTAAATAAGACCATTTTATAGTGTGCTTATTTTAAGTAAGCTTTCACCAGAATAGGCATTATGTTTTAATGAATTCTAATTTCCCATTTGATGTCAATATGAATCTTACATTGAATTGCATGAGAAAGTGGTTACAGACTTATTTTCTGCTGGGTTCTGGCTAGAGAGAGGGCCAGAGCCACCAATTATTATAGCAGCATGCCTACCAAGGTTCACAATTCTCTCAAGAAAGAAAGCAGTGGACCCCAGAATGCATGCCTTACTCTATCTGGGAAGACTTGCTTTTCAATCATAGATTTGTGTCATATGGGTGAAGATCAGAATCATACATCGAAGGAATGGAAAATGATTAATGAGGGCAGTGGGGCATTCTAGGAGAAAGTACCCCTTCCTCACACAGATGCCAGAATGACATTCGTACCATGGAATGTCTGGAAGCCTGCTTTGGATTCTGACAGTCTTCCTAACCCTGCACTCTTTGTCTTAACACCACCCCAGCCTCACAAGCACAGGTGTATGTGTACACACACACACACACACACACACACACACACACACACACCTACCTACGAAGAACTGAGAAACATTTTGGAAAGGAACCAAAGCAAATTCTTCAGGAGCCTAGAAAAAGACTAGACTAATTATTTGCTAGTCCTATTGTCAAGCTGTCTGACATTAGCCAAGTTCCATCTAGTTTCAAGTTTCAGGTCAAAACATTTACATAAGAGTACCCCTGATGTTTTACAGTGGTTTCTCTTGTTATAAAACTCCCCAAATATTGACCTCCTTGGAAACATTTCTTCTTACACTCCATTGCATTTTATAAATGTGTCTCCTTTGGTTTCCTGAGTTGCCATTATGTACACCCTCACTACCCTCACATGAGACGATGAAAACTCTTTAGATCTATTTCTCATCCCTCTGTTGTGGTGACATCATCGCTGTTTGTTGAAAAAAAATGATCCTTATATCTCTAAGGATCCAATCCCATACATAATCCATTAAAATAAAATGAGATATATTCATGAAAGTGTTGTAGATTCAAGCCCTTAAAGAATAGTATGTTTCGAAAAGATATGAGCAGCAGAAACAGTTGAACTACAAGAGGGCCACACAGGTTGGAAAAACAGCAGATGGCTTTGGTCCTGTCATTGCGTTGTGCCTGAAGCTATGTGCCAACACTTGAAGGTACACAACCACGTTTCCAAGACTGATGTAGCCTGGCTACAATATGGAGAGTTAAAAATCATTGCAACATTAATTTACTGATTACAAAACTCTGTCACATGCAATTATTAAGGAACTTATGTGCCAAGTAGTGCATTAATGGGTAGTGACATAAAAGTAATGGAAATATGTTCCCAGTTCAAGGAATGCCAGCCAATTATTTAGTGACCTAGTTAGTTAACAAAGCTGGACTGGGAGACTAGAAATCTCATCACCGACTACAAAATTACCAGTGCCTGGTTGGGTTCCTAGAACATAGAAGTAACACAATAAGGGTTTGGGGAATGAATTTATCATTCTGCATTACTTGCTTAGCCATCTTTTAATGTTAGTTTTTGTACATTGTACAAGCTGCTCACTGAAAAAATCAGAGATGTTAACAAGAAAGTGTAGAATCTGTCAACTTGTACAACTACAATGATGTATATATATTGATGCCATTATTTGAATTTATTTTATTTGTGTACATTATTTACCAAAAATTTCTAAATTATGCCTCATCTTACCTTTTACATAAGTCATATAAATACATAAACTTTTACCTACTCCTTGTCACGTTCAAAATAATGTGAAAAAATATCAATTTAAGAAAGGCGAATACAATGTAGTAGAAAATCATAGAAAGGAGTACTTATTCCAAGCCACTGAGTTTGACTCACTTCTCTGCCATCAATTTTTAAAAATTTTTTTATATTTTATTTATTTCTGAGAGAGAGAGAGAGAGAGAAAGCAAGCGAGCATGAACAGGGGAGGGTCAAAGAGAGACAGGGAGATACAGAATCTGAAACAGGGTCCAGGCTCTGAGCTAGCTATCAGCACAGAGCCCAACGCGGGGCTCAAACCCACGAACTGTGAGATCATGACCTGAGCCGAACTCAGACGATTAACCGACTGAGCCACCCAGGCGCCCCTGCCATCAGTTTTATAGGTATGAATTCACTGCACCCATTTCATCACAATAACAGCAGTAAAAACTACAACAATACTATTGTGCTTGACTTAATTCCTCATCCTCTAGTATCTGAGCCAACATCAAAACAACCTGTGAAAAATTCAAATTTAAACCTTTAAAGAAGTCTTTACTGAGATTTTTGTATCCCTATCATAGGCCTAGATGACCTAATTCTCATTCTGATGGATGACATTAATCATTCTCTCTTTCACACCTTTCCCCTGAAACTAGTAAGTGGTGCGGCCCAAGGCAGGTGGGCCCTATGTGGGAGGAGGGCTTACCTGTAGTTTTGCTTTTCGTTTCCTATGTGGAACCGGTCATACTGTGAATAGGCTCGGTTTCCTTCCCAGTCCATCAGCTCGATTCTTAGTGTGTACTGTCTCTGACTGGTTATGGCAAAAATAAACTCATTCCCCAGCCAGTATTCACCAGAGGGATTTCCAAAACCCTACAAAAGAAGACAGAGATGCAGCTGTTACTTCAGTGAAAACCTCTTATCATATTCAGTATTAACTATGTTCTAAATTATAATAAAACTTTATTTAAAGGTAAAGATATGTTTCCACACTGTTTTTCCAATTACTGACTCAATACATTTCTGCTACATTTCTTTCCATTAAGCTTTATGTCCACTTCTTATTACAGTAAAGGCTGATATTCAAGTCTGTATGGGTTAAATGATTTCAGTTTAAATGCATCTGGTTAATAGGTTTCACTAGCAAACACTTCTCAATCACAGCCTGCTTTTCAAAATGTTTCTAAAATAATAGTTAATGGAAACTTTCGAGCACAGTTTAAGTGTTTTCAATGAATATTATCAGAGTATTCTTGGGCAAGTTATTTAACAATATTATTATTGTTTTTTGTCGTTGTTGCTGTTATCATTTTTCAGGAGTTGAATTATACCCAGATAACAACTTAAAAATATTACTAGACTTTTGACTTTTCTAGCTTTAACATTTTCTTTTTAAATGTTAATACACAAACCTGTAAACCCAGGAGTGGAATCATTTAAATGCTTTCCCATTATGGATTTGGGTTTTGAGGCAGAAGGTTTACATGTAAGAGCCAGTGAGTGAGCCTAGCTGGCTGCTTTGCACCTGAATCTTAACATGCCTCTTATTCTCGTTAGGCCAATTCCAGTCATGGCTGTTAAGTGTTCAAAAATAGTTTCTTTGTGGGTTAAAAAAAAAAGTGGCCCCCCAAGGAAAGCCAACTCTCAATGTTAGTCATGTGAGTGATAGGAAAATAAAGAACCCTTGGAAACGGCTGGCATTCTAGATTAGGGTATCCAGTTTTTGAACCCTCAAAAAGTATTCTTTGGCAATGCTTTAAGTTTAATGTAATTCTTGAACTACATGTTTGTCTTACTGATCAAACCATGAACTCCTTGAGGACAGAAGCTGTTCTGTATTTGTAAAGCCTCAAAAACTGCAGAGTGTTGGCATACACCGGGTACTCCACGTGCTTTATTGAAGTTCGAAGGAAGGGAGGGAGGGAGGAAAACACTAGCACTTTTATAATGACATTCAGAGAAGTAATTAAACATAATTCTTGAAGTGGAAGCTCTGAGCACCGCTGTGGAGAGCACTGGGACTACAAAGGCAGAGGCTGAGTCCCACACAGAGGCCTTGCGTGCACCCAGGAAGAAGGCTCTATGCTGCAGGCCAAGCTGAAAGGAGAGGCCTTGGCCACTGAGATGAAGGTGGAGCTCTGGTGGTACAGAAAGTGCGGGGGCTAGAATTGGTCTATGTCCAGGCGCAGCTGGAGCTGGAGGTGAGCAAGGCCCAGCAGACAGCTGAATCGACGTGAAGTTCAAGCAGATGACAGAGGCCCTGGGCCCAGCACCATCAAGGGACCGTGCTGTGGCTGGGCCAGAGATGCAGGTACAACTGCTCCAGAGCCTGGGCCTGAAAACAAGACTCATCACTTGGAGCTCCACTCCCATTCAACCTCTTCAACACGGCCTTAGGTGTACTGGGGCTAGGGTCTGAGTCCAGCACCCAGGCCAAGGAGCCCGTATGCCCAGCCCCGGAGAGAGACTCCTGCCCCTGAAGCTCTTGGCTTCAACCATGTTGTGCCTTAGCTCCATACTGCACTGACAAAACCCTTCTGAGCATTTAAAAACAAAACAAAACAACAAACAAAAACCACATAATTCTTGTAGCAGGTAATTTGGCTGAGTCTTCGAAGTATTTTTTAAAGTGCCCACTGAGGGGTGCCTGGGTGGCTCAGTCGGTTGAGTGTTCGACTTTAGCTCAGGTCATGATCTCGCGGTTCGTGGGTTTGAGGCCTGCATCGGGCTCTGTGCTGACAGCTCAGAGCCTGGAGCTGCTTCAGATTCTGTGTCTCCCTCTCTCTCTGCCCCTCCCTTGCTCATGCTCTGTTTCTCTCTGTCTGAAAAATAAATAAATTATAAAAAAAATAAATAAAGTCCCCACTGAATCACAATCATTGAAGCTCTGGCTGAAAAAAAAAAATCCTGGCTCCACATTGAATCAAAATATTGGAGAACCAGCCCCACAAATCTACATCCAAACAACCTCCCCATTTGTCTAGTGCACATTGATACTTGGAAGACACAGCTCCAGCCACAGAGAATACTCTGATGTTTCAGGAAAAAACTGATTCTGTTAACTGAAGCTATCATTTATAAAGGCTTTACTTTATTCATATTAAGAAGTGTGAGGGTAGTACTAAGATAATCACAGCAATTCCCATTTTCTCAACACAGATGATAGAATTTGAAAACATTGTTTCTTTTCAAATTTAATGTATATCAACGTTATAGAATTATAATTAACTGTGTTCGCCTTTAACAAACTTAACACACTCCTTCTTTGAAATATATTGATTCCCAGGGATACCTGGGTGGCTCAGTTTAAGTGTGAAACTCCTGATTTTGGTTCAGGTCACTATCTCATGGTTCATGGTTCATGAGTTCAAGACCTGGATTGGGCTCCATGCCTGACAGTGCAGAGACAGTTTGGGATTTTTCCCTCTTCCTCTCTCTGCCCCTCCCATGCTTGTGTGTGTTCTCTCTCTCTCAAAATAAATAAACTTTAAGATATATGAGTTTACTAAATGCATTAAATACATTTGTGTACTACTGTCTCTGCCAACTGAGTTACTTACTAAACGTCAGTTGTGTTTGGTCCCCAAACCATTTGTGTCAGTTCTGTTATTGTAATGATAATATTCATGTTATGTAAATAAGTTAAATATTAATGGGGAAGAGTCACTTGTTTTGTTCTGTTTTGTTTTTGATAAAACCTAATTTAAATATTAGGTTTGCCCAATAAGAGCAAATCACTAAAAAAATGCTTTAGAATTACATTTGTTGCAGTTACTCTAAAAGACTAGAAAAATAATAAAACATTACAGGATTTTAACCTGCCTTGCTTTGCAGGTGTCTTATTTGCTCTAGTTAAAACAAAACACAAAACAAAAACAAAAACAATAAAACAGAAAGTAGAACTTTGATGCATTTACTTATGCATTTTTTATTTTTCATTAAAATTTTTTTAATGTTTTATTTATTTTTGAGAGAGAGAGAGAGAGAGAGAGAGAGAGAGAGACAGCATGAGTAGGGGAGGGTCAGAGAGAGAGGGAGACACAGAATCCAAAGACAGGCTCCAGGCTCTGAGCTGGCTGTCAGCACAGAGCCCGACGTGGGGCTTGAACCCACGAACCCTGAGATCATGACCTGAGCTGAAGCCAGACACTCAACTGACTGAGTCATCCAGGTGCCTAATTATGGGAAAGTTCTAAGAAGGAACCACTGACCCAAAATTCCAGACTTTGGTCCTACATTTTCAAGAACGTCTATAATTTTATACTTAAAGTTAAAACAAAATTCATTAGCATATGTAAGCCCACTATTAAGATTATTCCCCAATTTAACTTAGTTTTTAATGAACTCAACACTCTTCATTCGAATTGCACTGGATATAATGGTCCCCTGAATCATATATTCTTCCCTGGAGACCTGTAGCTCAGAGCAAAAATCTATGACCCCTAGAAGTGAGTATTCCCGTGCTCCCTTGAGTCTCTGTTCCTGAGATGCACAGGTCATGCTTTGGTAAAGTTCTACAGAAGCAGAGAATATCAGAGCAATTTAGGTTCTACTAAGAATTTTACACACTTTTGTGGAAGCAAGGCTACCTACCAGAAAGAAGAGTGAAGCTTACCTTCTCCGATGAATAAGGAAAACAGAAAGCTACAGGGCACTGAAAGTCAAAGAATTAGCACATTCTCAGTTGCGGCAGCCACTGGGAGGAGAAAAAAGACTGCTGGGATTTTCCCTTGCGTTTTCTTCTCCGTTTAGATGCGTCAACTCTCTAGCCACTTGAGGATTCCCTCTGGTGCACAGTTAGAAGGGATTCAGCAATTATACTAAATGTGAATAAGGAAGCTGGGAATGATGAAGTGTTAAGTTTTAGGTCACATATTTCCATGCTGCTGAAAGCACTGCAGGGATAAAGCTGCCCAGCTTCCCCAGGGAAAAGGGCAATGATCTCCAGTGAGCCTCAGAAACATATTCGTGTCATTCCTCTGAGAGCCTCCATCCCCAGAGTGGCACGCAGGCTTGTACCTCCCTCTAAGTGGAGATTAACATCCCTTCTGAAACAGTTTACTTTTTCTGAGTGAAAATAGAAGAAGCAACCGAAAAGAAAACAACAAAATCTGATTTTAGAAATAAAAATTCTATTTCATGCACCTTGCCAGATAAAGTATCGAAACACCCTCTATGGTGGGAACAAGATGTTTGGCTACAATGAATCAAAATGGCTGTTAGACAGATAGGGTAGGGAGGGAACTTTTCTAGAAGCGAAGTGTAGCCATGCAGAAAACATTGTTCATCATGAAGATGAAAAATAAGTCAAAGAAGGGAAAATGGGTTCCCACATTAGTAAACTGTCTATTGGATAGTTTATCAGGCTGACTCCATTACAGATCTGATGCCTAGCTGACAGCTAGCTCAGAGCCTGGAGCCTGTTTCAGAGTCTGTGTCTCCCTCTCTCTCTCTGCCCCTCTCCCACTTGCATTGTATCTCTCTCTCAAAAAAATGAATAAATGCTAAAAAAAATTTTAAAATGTCATTTCCCAAATAATGTTGTGACAGAGAAATAATGTAAGTAAAGCATTTAGCTCAAAGTTGATACATTAGAACAAAAATCTAGTTGTTGTTATAGTTAAAGGATACATCACAATACATAGTAATGTTCTGTTTACCTGCCTCTCCCACTAGGCTGTGAGCTATTTGAGGAGAAGGTTTCTTTCTACTCTGTATGAGAAAAGGGAACAAAAACAGTCCAGAACCAGGTCTTAGCCTGAAAATGAATAAGGGGGTGCTGAATTATTTAAAAGGTTTTTAGATACTATGAACTGATGTATTCTTATGACAAGTTGAATGTTGCTTTCCACAAATAAGTATTGTAATTTTAATCCAGGAATTATTAAATAAGAAATTAGGGGTGCCTGAATGGCTCAGTCAGTTAAGTATCTGACTCTTGATTTCCGCTTAGGTCATGATCTCATGGTTCATGGGATTGAGCCCTGCTTCAGGCTCCACACTGACAGCACAGAGCCTGTTTTGGGTTCTCTTTCTCTCTGTGCTCTATAAATAAATAAACATTTTTTAAAATAAAAAGATAAATAAGAAATTAAAACCAACTGGTTGACACTGGTGCTAACCCATGACATAAACCAAGGTGTAGACTACGTTCTTATTCTTCTGCTTACTAACGGAGAGAGAAGCTGCATCCTCCAACTGTCCCTTGATCCTAGTTCTTTTCATCTCTTTCTCTCTATATCTCAAAAGTTTTAAGATCTACAAAAGAGGTAATTTTTAGATTTTAAACTCATGCCAATAAATTCATAGCTCTGATAGTTACTCTCAACCAGAAGTGCGTATCAGAACCAGCTGTGGAGCTTTTTAAAAATATAAATGACTTGGTTCCCACATGGGAGGTTCTGACTCAGTATGTCTGGGGTGTGCTTAGAGATATGTACATTTTAAAAAACTCCATGGGTGAGTCTGCTTTGTACCACAGGTGGGGAATCATGTAATTATGATGTGGAACAACTATTCTAAATGCAAATGAGGAAGAATACATTACAGATGAAATTATGTGAATGGCACACAGGAAAGAGAGAAGCATCAAACCTCATTTTCACATGGGGCTCTATCCCCGGAGACACAGTTTGATAATGTATTATTGGACCGTCCTTGAAAAAAAAAGTATATGGATGTCTAAAACACAGAGATGGCCACATCCAAAAAACCAGGCTCATACCTTATTGTACACATAACAGATTACCATAGGTCTCTATTTTACTCCAAAGAGCCTGTAACATCTATATAAATAAAAATAAAAGCTCATATAAATTTTAGTGCTAATGCCAAAAATGCAACAGGTCTTCATCAAAAGAATAAAAAGTAGTAATAAAAACCCAATGATGCTAGATCATATTGTTTCATGAAATCTGTTATGTTTAGTTACTTCAGTCACAATCTTGATGCCATATTTCAGATGGATTGTTAATCAATTTTCTTCCTCCTTTAGCTCTTTAATGAAAGGCAAAAATAGACACTAGAATTTAACCTAATCTAATATTGACTTAAAGTTGGCCTTAAAAACTGCATATTGTTTTTTTAAAAATGCACACAGAGGAAAGATCAATACTCATTAATTTCGGCCAAGACCTGCAGAAATATTCAGTTTTGGTTGTATGTTCCCGAGTTAATAAAATAATTGTCTCTGATACTTTGTTGCTTTTTTTGGTCTGATAATGCTTCCAGGAAGTGTTGACTTTCTATAGCTGAAAGACAATTGAAACCAGACACAGTCGATGTATTTTATGGGTTTCATCTTTTTTCATACAAATGATTAAAGAAAATAAATATGAAGGCAGGGTTACTGATCTGTGGCTTTTCAGAGGTGCTTTAATACACAATTCAATCATGTATTTCTTCCTCTAACTGTTGAGACATTCAGCCCTACAAAGATCAAAAGAATGATTTATTTAGACATTTTAAGTTTCTTATATATATTTTTCTCTTTTTAATGTGGAGATGTTAAAAAGCAGTTGAAAATATGCTCTTAATTTCTTTTCAGAAACAAAGAACTCTCAGAAGGTATGGTGCTAAAGTAACTCCCAGAAGGTATGGGGCTCAGACCAAATATTTGTGTCAATAGGAAGTTCTGTTTACAGGGTAATTGTTTTCAATCCAAAGCCAGGTTGTCTCCAGGGCATTAGTCACTACCTTCTATAAAGTTAGGCCACGAGGGTATTATTTGGAACTCCTAGTCTGACTGGGCTTTATATACATAAAAGTACTGCTGATAAGTGTTATTGCTGGTGGCCACTAAATAGTATCCTCCTTACTTGAAAGAGTTAATATAGTTTCCTAAGTGCCTCATTAAAAAGGCCCACTGCAGACTTCCCTCTCTGCAAACATCTTTACAAATCCATAAACCTGATTTTGCTGAATCCCCTCATAAGGAAGGTTAAGTGAAAACAAAGCTCAGATAAAAGAATTTTATAGGCTTAAAGCCAATGTTAAGAATCAAATAAGTTGCAAATCTTCCCTGTTGAGAGAGGTTTAAAAATAATAAATTACAATATGTATTTGTAATTCATGTGTTGATAATTTTAACATATTGTTCTGCAAGAGGCAGCCCACAGATATCAACCAGAATGAAGGGAAAAAGAGAGGCGACGCAGAAAGGTAGGCAGGATGAAATTTTATTTCTGTACTCAGCACTCAAGAAAGAGGTGAAGTATCTTAGTGTATAATAGTAGATTAGTGAAGATTAAGAAGGAGGTGGTGCATGCCAAGAAGTTTGTGTTTTCCCAAAGGATGCAACACCCTACCAGCCAGCTCTGATGCAGGGAACAGAAGTGGGTGTGGCTGAGAAGAATTGGCAGAACGAACTTATATCCATTCTTGTTGGAATGAAGTCTATTTTGGTTTTAGGTAAAAAGCTCTGGAGGAAAACAATAGGAACACTTTCTACCATGTGTTTTGGTGAAAGTTAACCAAGTTGTGACATGTGATGAATTCTCTTAATTAAAGCAAAAAAGCAATCAGACCCATTTTTGCTAAAATTTTTCAGATTTCTGTAGCTTCTTTCAATTTTCTGACCATGTAGAATTGACACTCAGCTGATAAACTGTTCTAGTTTGAATGAAATAGCACAGTGTTTCTGTTCAAAATAAAAGGGGAGAGGGGTAAACTTCCCAAAAGCCATACTTAAAGAATAATTGTCTCAGTCAAATATTGAAAAAAGTTGCTTAAAATACATATATCTGGTAAATACTTGTAAGACATGAATCAATGTCATACTTCATATCAGTCTGTCTTAACATGTCTAGTTTGCCAAAGTAGCAGATGCTTACAAAAATAATAATTAAGCATTATGGAAAGTCACCATGATGATCACTTTATATTAACTTTTCTATTATCATTGATATTAATAATAATGTCTTTCAGATTTGCTTGAACCTGTATCTACAGTCTGAATTCTCAGATGACTTCTTCACATTCCATGTTGGTGGTGAAAGTAATCCGGAGATAAGATAGTTTGCAAAATAATATTTTTGGCAAAATTAAGTAAAAATTTTGCATTCTTTGGTGTCTTAATCTTATTAATAACTACTGTTTATTGAAAATGTAGTATGCCAAGTGCTTTATTTATATCTAATCCTCACAACAGCCCTGCAAGGTAGCTGAGGTATTATCATTAATGTCCCTTTTTAACTGGTGAGGAAGTTAAGGTATGGGTTAAATGATTTGCCAAAAACACTCCATTTGCAAAGGGCAGGGTGAAGATTCAAACTGTTGATATAGACATAATGCAAGGTCCCTTTTATAGAATGTAGATGAAATATTTCACTTATGTTCTTAAAATCACATAAGCAGAAAGACAGCTTAGAGTGGAACTAATATTCTCTGTTACAATCTGGTGATTTACTTTCTACTGGAGTGTTTCCACTGAAGAAGGGTTCTTGCCACTTAATAGGCAGTCTATTCATGCTGGAAAGAATTATTAGAGAGTTTTGTTCATACTCAGTCAAATTTTGCCTCTCTGGAATGTTCTTCCATTCATTACAGAACTTCCTTCTTTAAAGCAGTGTTAAAATTCAGATTCTAATTCAGGGATGGAGCTTGAGATGCTGCATTTCTCATAAGCGCCCAGACAATGCTAGTGCTGTTGGTTTCTGAACCACATTGTGAGGAGTGGCTCTAGTACCACCTACCTCCATCCAGTCAATCTAATAGCTATCAGACAATTGATACCTAAATCCTTTGTTTTCCCACCAGGTTACAGCCCCATCCATTCAGTGCTTGCACCTTATAAGATAAGTTTACTTGTTTAAAGTCCACCTTGAAGCATATTCATGATGTAACCAGACTGCAGTAGACACCAATGAGTCTGTATTTTCTGAGACTATAAGCTTTAAGTAGACTGAGCACACTGGTCTTTGTAGTAGCCAACAACACAGAATGAGCTTATGGTTAGGTAAATCGATCCATCTTTCAAATACCAGGTTCTTAAACTAATTTGTCACTTTCATCCTATATTCTTACTTTAATTTTGTGTATTTTTGGACTAGGTAAAAGACTACAGTTATCTCTGTAGAATTCTATCTTGTTGGCTGTAGCCTTCCTTTATACCTTGAATTCGTCTTATTAAAGACATTAGGGTTCCAATTTTGTATAACTCTAAACTTTATTAACCTACATTCAGAATATTAAAGTATGTATTTGATAAAAAAAATACAGACACAGAGACACAGAGACACCACAAGAGATGCCCTTCATTTATTAAATTCCTTTTAACTATCATTTCACCAACTATAAGCCTACTAATGTGTAAACTGTGATGACTATTAGTTACAGTTTTTACGCATTTTCTACAAGAATATCAAGACAGAGCTTACACTCGTACAACATTTCTCTTCACCTTTTTCTTTATCTTCTTAGAGAGGATTTTGTCAAAAGTTAGTCAAGACAAGAATTATCCAGCATATTTAGATGTAAAATATGGAATTAGTCCATAAAGGGAAGTCTCTTCCATTATTTTATCTTGACCTTCTGTCATCAGATTTTAACAGTTAATATAGTAGGCACTGACTATATGATTATTGGATTGTGCATTATTTAAACTACTATATTATCTTCAAAAAGTTGATCTCCCAACTTGCTCACTTTCCACTTAAAATGGAGGCAGCTTATAGGTTTGATATAAAAAATGAATAAGAATTTATGTATAGAGCTGGGTCATATTACGAATTAGAAAGATTAGCTACGATGATAGTGATGGTGACCATGATGTCTGCTATTATTCTGGAGACCCCAGTGAACCATGCTTCAATGAGGTCCTTACCCTCGTGTACTCTTGCATCTTGAATGTAGACTAGCCCTGTCATTAACTTTAACCAAAGGAAGCAGTGGAAGTGATACGGTGCCATTTCTGGGTCTAATAAACCTTAAAAAGATGTGGAAGCTTCTATTTTTGTGCTTGAGGGATGCCAGCTGTCACATAAGAAGTCTGATGACCCTGGATCACCATACTGGGAGAAGACCAACCCAGCCACACGGAGGAGCTCTTAGTCAATACCCAGTAACAATGTGCCAGCTACAGCAGTGAGGCTACTGGAGGTACCTCTCCATAATCCAGAGCCCTGCACACCTCCCTTGACCTAGCTTATGTACTCAGTCTGGGTCTGAGTTCTAGCTTTCCCCACCCTCATTCAACCAGGAACAAATCCAGATAATACATAACAGTTCACCAAATAATTTCAGTAAGACATTTTTCTTTCTGATACACATATGGAAATCATTTACTGAAAATGATTTATGAGTGTTTTGTGTTTAATAAAAATAATGTGACTAATGTATCATTTTATTTTTAAAATCACTGAAAAATTACGTAAAAGTACGAGGGCTTATCACATAGTGTGGTGAAGATAACCTCATGGTAAAACATCAAAAACTAAATTTCTCCATCTTACCATTTTATATTCTTTCCAACCTCTTTGGAAATCCAGACTTCCATCTTCACGATGCTGTATTACAGTCCAACCTCCCCCATTAAGTTCCATATTGCAAAATACCTGATAGAGATAGGGAAATCAAAGTCAGGTGAAAATTTTGTCTGCTTTAACGAAATAAATATCAAATGTTTCAAAAACAGAAATAGGATAGGTAGGCCCAGCCCACAGGTAAATTAAATAAAAATTACTATGTTGAAAAATCTTATCTTAGATACCTTATTGATTATTTTTTTATATTAGAATTGTTTCAGATAAAATTCCATCATATTACTTAAATTAACTGTAAAAATTTAAATCGGTCAGCTGAGAATGGTCTCAGTCTCAGATTATACAAGAATCTTTAAAAAGCTTTGTCTTGAATGGTAAAGGGCACTTACGTATGTTCACTTTTAAAAAATGCTATCTAGGTTTCTAAAACTACAGACCATTTGATTGCCAAAACATAAGACTCAGAATTCTTAACTATTTAGTTAATTGAAATGGTGATACAGTAATAACAGATTTGGAAAGATAATTGAAAAATCATATATATTTAGCAATAACATATTGCATTGCACATTAACTCATATACAGTTATATACTACAATCATTATTCTTGATGATTCAGTATTACATTAGAGTCAAAGTTTGGTCCACAGCATATGGAGAACATATTATTTGCTTAAATTTTTGTCATGAACAATCATAGGAGAATATGACATATTATATTCCTTTTGAGTGTGACAAGCATTTCTTCCCCCTGTGGAAAGTTAGTCAATGCTATCAAAGACTTATGCTCATTTCAATTATTCTAAAACAATAGTATTTATTTAGAACTTGATTCATTTCCCCCAGAGTCCACCCAAGGAGAGAAACGTATCTGTAACAGGATTATCTTTAGAGAGTAATCACTGTAATTGATGTAGTATGGATGTGGCATTTTGATTATTCAAGGTCCCAGCTATGGAGAACACCATTCCCCTGGCAGTTGACTGCTAATGCATTTTGGAGGCTAGCTAGGGGAATAGATATGATTCAACAGTGGCTGACAGGGCACAGTGTTAAGTCTGAGTAAAGGAAAAACCTCAAGTGTTTTCCCTGAAGCCCTCAGTTCAGAGCACAAATGGCTAATGGGTTTGAAAACAATGGCAACAACTGTCATTCAAAGGACAAATTGTCCCTGTACTTCCTCAGAGTGAAAGGAACTACTAATTTGACAATAGTCACCCATCAGTATATCTTTACTGTCTCTAAGAATTGATCCACTACCAAGATTATCAATTGAAATTCAACTCCCTGTCCCAAAGTTTCCCTTCTACTAATCCCTTAACCAATCTGTACCCACCCTTTGGCCTCAACACAATCTCTAGACAGTCTTTCCTCCTCCTCAATTCTAAATGATTCATTCACTTATTTTTTACTCATGGACATTAATTTTGTGTTACACTTGGGGATACTATAATGAAGAAAAACGATATTGTCCTCAAAATGTCTAAAAATTTCAATAGTGACTGTTCCTGTAGGCTTAAGGAGATGAAGGAGTTCATAATTTTCAACTCCGGTGACCTGAAGAATGATGTACAGTCATCTAAATAAACAATTTAAGGGAGAAGCTAACATATAAGAACAGACACATAGAATTTGAGGTAGCATAGTCATTCAAAAGGAGGGGGTGGTTTATTGATCAGCTGTGATGATCTAGTGGATGTAGACCAAGGATAAGAATATGGATAAGAGACTAAAGGAATAAGAAAGCAATCACCGATACCAATAGCATGCTTGCTGTTAAGTGCTAGTTTAAACACTATATATTATTTTCTAACTTAGCTCACAACAATGACAGAGATACGATTATTATCTCTACTTTTCAGATGAAAAAGCAATGCTTAGAGTATTTCAGTAACTTACTAATGGTTATTATTAATAAGAAGTATTGGATCCAGGATTTGAACCTTATCTCTACCTAATTCAAAATTATACTGGGAGTATTCTTCTTGAAAGCAGTAGTTGACAGCATGAAAATGGATTATTTGAAGAAGTAAGGAAAAGATGGAAAGACATGTATATGTGAGGAAAGGAGGAGGATCCAAAAATGGGCTGATGGAGGTAAAATACATCAATAACCTTTTGGTAGGCAGGGACTTCATCTTATTTGTCACTGTCTAGAACAGGGTTTAGCCTATAGCAGGTACTAAATGAATATCTGTTGAATAAACGAAGATGCAAGAAGGAAAGATAAAATAGGAAAACTTGATCAATGGAATGCAATGAAAGTGGGGTTAGATTTTGATTTGGGGAAGTGATCTACTTTATCAAATATTCCAGAGAAGTCAAGAGAAATAAAGATTAAGAAAATGCACACTTAAATTTAAAATGAAAGAATCAATAGTGACCTTGAGAAGACAGTTGCAGGATTCCTATAAGAATAAAATCCAGATGGCACAGGTTAAAGAAGACATAGGTGGTGATTCAAGTGGCCAAGGTGGAACTTTACTGGTGATAATTAATAAGAGTAAGTGAAAGTGTCAAGGAAACATTTTGCTACAGGAAACTAGTGTCATTTGTTTCTTAATTAAAGTTTTACCCTGCCTCAATTGATTAATCTAAATTTTTTTTCAGAATTTTATTTCTTAACGGACACTGACTGCCTGGAAGTTTGAAAACTGTGTTTGCAAGCTTATATACTCAGGGAAAGGAATAACTACATTTATAAATATAGGATGAGTAAACTATTCACAGTTTTGTTATTACTATTATCTATGTTATTAAAATTCTATCCACTTAAAGTTTTCTTTTATTTATTTTCATTTTTTTAAAATTTTTAAATGTTTTATTTATTTCTGAGAGAGAGAGAGAGGCAGCATGAGCAGGGGAGGGTCAGAGAAAGAGGGAGATACAGAATCTGAAGCAGGCTCCAGGCTCTGAGCTAGCTGCCAGCACAGAGCCCGATGTGGGGCTTGAACCCAGGAACCGTGAGATCATGACCTGAGCTGAAGTCGGACGCTTAACCGACTGAGCCACCCAGGCGCTCCTTAAAGTTTTAAAATCATTCAAAAATTTTAGTAAAAGAAATTTCCTTTTAGACAAATGTATTCAATAATTTGAGAATGTTAAGATAAAGACCCAGAGAGAGTCAGAACCACATGGAGGGGCAGAAGTTACCCAGGCAGATTACTGGGTTAGAAGTTGTGGTACAGGGAAGGTAAGGGGTTGGACATATGCTCTGCAATTTGTATTCTGACTCAATAATAACAGCACTGATAATAGTTGCCATTGTGGAATATGGTTACAATAGAGATGAATGGCATATTGGTTAGGGGCAGGAACCTGGGTACCAAATTGCCTGTGTTCAAATCTCCACTCTGTTCTCTCCATTGCTTAGAGCTTTGCAAAGACTAAATGAGTCAATGCATGTAGCATTTTTTAAATAGTGCCTGGCACATAATAGGCTTTGTCATTACTCTCATCTCATAGACTTATTTTACATAGGAGATAGTATTATTTACATAATGCATTATATAATATCTTACATATTATAGCATAGTTTACTATTAAATACCACTGCATATAACTTATTGTTTATAATAAGAATAATATGGAATATACAAAGTCAAAATATGTAGCAGTTTAATAAACTGTCATTATGATAAGCTTAATAATATGTTATATTAATATAGTATATATTTTATATGCCTATAATTAATATAATATAATATATAATATAAATATAATGATATTGACACCACTAAATTTTGAGCATGCTACTTCTTATTATATATCTATTTAAGAAGTTGGATTCACTCTAGCCAAAAAAAAATGTTATTTCTAGTCAGAAGAAAAACAAAAAAGCCTGTGCTTAGCAGATGAAGGAAGTTTAAGAAAATAGGTGGTTGATTTCAAAAGATTTGAGACATGAAAGGACTTGAAAAGTTCATTCGCCAATATTGTGTGGTCTGCGCTATCTGGTGGTGTCCTTCCTGGAGACAAGGGCCTTGCTACATTTACTATGCCTGCTGCATTTATTGATCATATGACTTGGGTTTAACTCTATCCAAGAAAAGATTGAACTGGCTCCTATCCCAGGCAAGGTCAAAGCTTTCAAGCATTAAATACCTTTTAACATAATACAGAGATTTAAACCCAAACAAAAAAGGGAAATTTGATTCACATAGTTCTTATGGTTTTATGCTCTATACAAGTTGGAATGATTAGGGTTGAGGATGTTAATTATTTTTCCATAAACTTAAATTAAAAAAAAAAAGGCTCAACACATTTGCTATGGTCCTTTCCCAAGAATTAGGGGACTTATAATTCAGAAACAAATTTTTAATATTTTATAATAAGTAGAATTATGATTTAATGCTTTGGATTTTTGGATGAAACTAAAATGGCTATAAAGCATTGGTTTTAAAAACTCATGAAATGAAAGAAAAAATCCTACTTCCTACTACTATGCATTAAAAACAATTCAGAAAGGAAAAATAACCACAGTCATTAGTAATACAAAAGTAAAAAATAAATACATGAATGATCTGATTCTCATATTTTATCTGCTTGAAAAATTAAATAGTCCTAGGACTCTGCCTTTGACTTCCACATCTCATTTGAAAAGATAACACTTTCTTTGCAGACATTATTTATTGGAAGGGAGTGATGTCAGAAAAATAACAATTCTGTATGCTTGCAGCTCTTACTCTGCCTAAAAGATGATCACTTCATAATAGTTTGTGTCAACTGCCTAATAGGCCAATTTTGTTGATTGGTCCATATTCCATATCTTACATATGTGAACTTTTTGTTTTATTTTTATAGGCTGGCCTTGAGTTTCATACCCTTGCTAGAGCTAGAGCCTCTGCAAGCATTAGAGAAGCAATGATTTTGTTAAGGATATCCAAAGGTAGCACTGAATTTTAGATCGACAAAGCACAATCTACTTGGAAGAGTGAACGTCCTAAAGATGTATTTTCCAAGTATTTTTATAAGATTGAGAGAATTCTAAAGATTTATATCAACATAGGAGAAGAAAGTAAGATTGTAAGGTAGAAAGGAGCAGGGTGGCTTATAATCAGAAAACGTATCAATTATATGTTAATAAACTGTCTCCTGGGTCACTCACATAGGTTCATATTGAAAAAAATATAAATGGTGCAACTTCAGTCACCACTAACACAAACGCAATTACCTTACTTAGCTTCCCCCTGCCCCGTCCACCTCCCCACCCCCGACTAAGAAATACTGTCTGAAGTTGATGCCTTTATTACAAAATCTGTGTTTGATACTATTTGATTTAGGCAGGTTATTTTTCTAAAATAGGGATAACGGGAGCACTTATCCCATAGAGTTATTGAAAAGAGTAAACAAATGAGTTTTTACATCTAAAGTGCTTATAATAGACCTGGCAAACTGCGAATGCATTTGAACTCCTGTATTGACCAGCTTCTAAAGGATACCAAGGGAAAGTCATACAATAATTTTTCTTACTAATGCCATGCTAAATGAAATATGTTTTTAAAAAAATTGCTACGCATGAAAAAGTGCAGGTTTATCAATCTAAGGTTTCCATAATAGAACAACATTACTACTTGTGAGAGGATCTGTGATCAAAAGGGGAAAGAATAAAACACGGGAAGGAACACCGAAGTCCAGAAGAAAGCCGATGCCTTTCTCCTTTCTGTTCAGTGTTCAGTCTCTCTCACTATGCTCTGCTATTTCTAATAAAACTAAAATCTGACCAGATGACATGTGAACCTCTTTCCTCAGGGGCTGATTCCATAGTGATAAAAATTTCCCTCTTAAAGGCTTATACTGATGATATTGCTAACCTGCTCAGGGTATTATTTTTTCTTAGGTCCAAACTTTAAAGTTTAACTAAGCAGATATATAACACTTGTGAATTTAATATTTTAGATTTAATTTATTCAAGAACAACCCTGAAGCTCCATCACATGCATCACATGCTATATCACATACTGTTTTTGCAGAAGTGTAAGTTGAAATCATGCTATTCTGATGAAACCAATACAAGAGTCAGCCAGTAAACTAGTGAACTGAATTCTCCAACCCACTCTTTTGTATAAATGTAAAAAGCAAATTTGTTCAAGATTATGAGTTAAGATAGTATATTTTTCTTCCACTCTAACAGGATCAGTGATTTTGAAATAGCCTGTGCACCATTTGCAACTCAAAATGCTGGTAGTTATACATGAATTAAAAGTCATGGAATGATCAAAACTTTATTTGTAATGTCCCCTCTCTGCCAAAACCTGGGGCCATGTGAGAGTACTGGGTGATAGAGTGAAAAGGATTCTGAAAGTGTGAATGTGAATCTAAAAACCTTAAAAATTGTTTTATTTTATGTTCATATATATCATAGAATCATTAGATGTCTAAAAGGAAAGTCACTTAATATATTTAACTAACTTTATTGTTATAGTCAAATTCTATTTTAATGGAACTGACAATAATTTGGGGATTCTTTTGAGTCTTGGGGAATACTGTAGGTAAAATATAGAGTATTTATGTCAGCTCCACTCTCCCCCAGGACAGTTTCTGATACACTTATACACTGCTCTGCATGCTGTGTGAGTATGTGGATGTGTATACACGCCCGTGTATGCCAACTGAATTTAAGCTTAGTATGATTTTAAGATATCAGCTAGTAAGAAGGCTTCTTATAATAAGATCCAAAAGATCCAAAATGTTCTCCCTTACAATAAGTTATCCTCTTTTCTTTACTCCCACACTTACCATTGCACCTTCACCGTCCCCCCCCCCCACTACCTTTTAATCCATGGAGCCCTTAATTTGAGTGAGATTTTGCACAGAAGCCCCAAATGAAAAACAGGTAAAACTAAACTTCTCTGGTGGGTGGCCCAGGTAGCAATGTATGGAACTCCTCCCCCCTGCCCCAATTCCCTGCCTTCCTCATTATAGAAGAGCATAAAAGGCCTCTTTTAGAAGACATTTTTGTCCAAGGAAATGGAAAAAATAAACATTGAGCTAATTTAAACCACTAATCCTTACTGAAATAAGGAGAGAGAGGGTGCTGGGGAAGTCCAGACTCTGCTCCATCAAAGGTGACTAATAACCAAGAAGACTGAATTAGACTTATTTACTGTACACTACATGGAAGTATTGATATTATCATCAGAAGGTCATTCATTCATTCATTCATTCAGACACATATTTACTGAAGACTTACTATGTGCCAGACACTGTGCTAGGTCCCAGAAAATCAAAGACAAACAGGCACAGTCTTTGCCTTGTTGAAATCTGCTGGTGAGAAAGTCATGCAAAGCTGCTTGAGGGAATTAGGAAAGGCCTTCTAAGAGCACTTGCTCAGTATCCACAGGAGATGAGGACACAGGACTGGTGATTTAGGTGGGGCAAAGAGAAGAGGGAAGTTGTTTCATCCTTCGAGCATGAAACATTACAGAGGCAGGTGGTCTTCCTGGAGCTCTGAGTCCCTCTTGGCACCTTAAGCTAAAGCTTTTACATGTCAAAGAGCATGGCTCTCCTCAAGGCTCTCCGTATATTCTGCTTCAAACAGACTGTCTCCATCAGTACATCTCCACAGTATGTTATAATTATCTGTGTAATTGTTTGTCTTCACCACTACAGTGGGTCTGTTTGTTTTATATTGTGTCCCTAGGCAGGGACTGATGAATGACATCCACTGAATATGTACTGAGTGAAGGAATGGATGAATGATTTGATGAACAAATAGGGGAAAAGAATATATAAAGGAGATATGACGGCAGGAACATAGTGTTTGCTTTAAAGTTTGCTTTGGATCCTATTCAACATACTGATGAATCCTATCATCCAACCCACTTTTTTAGGTAAACATGAAAAGCAAATCCTATCAAGATTATGAGTTAAGATAGAATGTTTCTCCCACCCTAATAGTAGCAGTGATTCTGCAAACAGCTATATGTCCCCGGCTCCCCTTCCACAGTATCTGGACTGTACATGATATGTGCCATCTGGGTCCTTGTGACTTTGAAGATTGTTCCTAACTTCCTCACGTACTTGAAGTAAGTACTGCCTCAAAATGTAATCTATGCAAGGCAAGCATTTATGAGCAATGGGGCATCCCAGGAATGAGCAGAGGATAAATAGAAAACTTTGTGGAAAAGGGATAGGAGGCGTGAGGGTGGGGGAGGTCTGCACAATAGGATTTTCATCTTTTATGGACCTGGCAAACAGTATCTTTGGGAGAAAAGAGCTCAAGCATATATATTTTCAGTTTAACAAGCTCACAAATCAATCTGATTATTCAGCAATTCAACTAGGATCTGCTTTACATCTCGTAAACAAACACTTCTGGTTTTACCTTTTTGGGCTCTGGCATATTATTAATATAAATAGTGTAGATTCCACTTTTATTAAAACCAGCTTGATATACATCTGCACAGTCTCTAAATGGTTTCTCTTCCTCTTTTTTTCCTCCCTTTAGTAAAACTGCAAAAAAAAAAAAAATTGCAATATGTGAACAAGGATATCAGTACCATTAGTACCCAAATGGGCTCCAACTATAGCTAAGCATGTCTGTATTTCCTCCAAACAAATGTCAATATTGCATTTACTCACAAATAAATCATAAAGACAATAATAGATCTGACCTGACTCAGAAAATTATAAAAGTAATGGGAAAATCTGTAGACATTTCTAACTGAACACATTTTTATCTTTTGCTTAATTACTTAATCTTATTTTTCTCTATAACTTCTAGAACATCAATTCAAGGGACAAATGACATGATGCTGTAACACCTCTAGCTGGAAATAATTATGTCAATTTTCTTGTGAAATTTCTAAAATATTCTTACCTACATTTCATAGTAAACTCCAAGATAGCATTCTTGGAGGAGGAAGAGATAAAAATTACAAATTCAAACATAAAAATACAGTATAGAAGTTTAAAATGCTAAAGTATATACTACTATTTTTATCTGGCTTCAGAGTGCTCAGCTTCTAGAAATTTTAATTTTTAAAAAAAACCCTTCAAAATAATTAGATTTAGAAAGTAGAAAAGAGCCTCTGACCTAATTTACCTAGAAAGAAAAGGGAACTGAGCTTTGCTTTTTAATTTAATGCTTGCATTTAAATTATCAGGCTGATAAAACACAAGTAAAAGAACAAAAATGAGTAAGGTTTGAAATGAACTTATATAGGGGAAGAGTTCAGTGAAGGGTAGAAGTCAAACGGAAAGGAAATTTAATTAGAGAGGCTCTCCTCAGAACTTAATTTTACTCACTGAACTTCATCCATTATGAAGTTCTCATTAATGCAATAAAAATATAAAAATGACTCATATTTAGTAGTCTTTTGCTAAAGATATACATGGCATATTTATAAAATATTTATAATTAGTATTTTCTAAAAAATACATATGCTAGTAATTTGTTGCCTTAACCCTTTCAAGAAGTTTTTTAAGATTATCTTATCATCTTACCCTTAAAGTCTCATGTTATTTAATAAATACCTGCTTTCAATCACTTTGAGTCATGATGGCCTTTTATAAAAAGAATATCAAAGGTAAACTATTACACACTGTTTTAAATTGATTTTACATGCTCTAACAATCTAAAATACTGGCCTGATTCAAATGTAAGATGCATGAGTTTACTAATTTATAGGTAATTTACTAATTTATAGGTAATTATAGGTAATTAATTAGGTAGTCTAAATTGGTGGAGAGAATGACTATTTCAATATAAATACTTCAAATTTTCAAAAATAACTGTATTTCAAGAAAATGAAATATCCACTCAGATATACTGTCATAAGAAATATATAGAATTATAACTTGTAATAATGTCATGGTTTTCTATAGATCTCATGCCTACACTGATGGTTTTGCCTACTTATATAAATAATTACAGCTGCAATATCAACACAGAATAAGTAATCAGAAGACTACACATTCATATGACAGTGAAGAAGCATTGCACAGAATGTTTGCAAATAGCAATTTTAAAATGAATATATAAATGTTCAAAAGCCCTCCATAATTGTAATGGCTGTGTTGATGGGTTATGTAAAGGTATTATTGTGAAAAACCATCAATGCAGTTCATCTGTGCTTGCTTATTTTAAGGACTACTAAACAAAACCTTAAATTCTAAATGTTTAGTCTGTTGAAACAAGTTGAAAATAACCAAATTAGATGCACAAAAAAAGGGATGTAAAGAAACGACAAATAAAATTTAAGCTCCTTTGCAAAGATGAACACAGGAAGATGTGGTCAAGAGGAATTCAATGGTAAACCCAGTTTTCTTTTTTGGGTAAGAGATGGAGGAAGTTACTTATCTAAGGAGAAAATGCTTCTCTTACTGAAAAAACTTCCTGTTCTCCGTTTCTTTATTATGCAGTGAGAATATGCTCCCTTCCCACTTTTGTCACCCGCTCCTCTTTCCTTTTCCTTCTCAGGAAGATGTGGGTGAAGAGGCCTTTGTGTGGGAAGAGGGAAACTCACAGACATTTTCAATAACAGAGAAAAAGGGAAAAAGTTGAGCATTACTTTATTTTTCTGGAAACTAATTGTATAAAAATGATGTCCCAACTATGAATACAACTATGAATATAATAAGTCTTATAACTGGAAAAATGCTTTGAGTATTCCACCATAAAAGGTACAAATAGTACTATTGTTATATTATGGATTTCTTGTTGTTATAATGGCAATATAACCTTATGAAGATATTTCATTTTCTTGAAATATGGTTTGGTATTTTTGAAAAACAGAAATGCATTCTTTCCAGAAGAAATAATTATTCTTTCCAGAAAAACTGGACTGCTTGTATTTAATTATTTACTAACTAGTAAGTATTATGCTTGGAAGCTTGATTCTGGCCATATTTTAGAGTACTAATGGATTTAAAATCAGTTTTAAAGCTCTATTCACAGACTTTCTTTGACATTTGTACTATATACTATTCGTTTGGAAAAGACCCCTTCTATAAACTACACGGTGGAGCAGTTATACATGTGTCAGAGGCAAATGTATGAATTATGTTACTCAGAACAGAGTGACTGAATTAGAGCAAGAACTTAAGAAGTGATAGTTGTTATTATTGTTACAGTAATAATAATAATATGATTAACGGCAACATTATATTGTTATCCTATCTTATAGGAGGGACACTACTAGGCTGGGGAAGGCCAGCAAGTCTAGCCAATGGAGTAGTGGATCTTCCACCCTTAAATCCAACATTATAGGTGCCTAAATATTAGGGAAGTTACAGCTGATTGGTTACATTAGGATTATATTGAACTCGCATCTCTTTGTCAAAGTTGACTAACTGGTTTATATTATTCATCAATTATATCACATCATACCATTGTTGTTTAAGTCTTAAAAAAACCCATGTAATCTAATCTTGCTGCATATATAAGCTTTATCTGAACAGTTAAAATATAAATATTACTTCAGAGCAAATGACCTATGATATATTTAATAACCCACTGCTATAGTGGTTATATATATAGTTATAGCCATAACTTCAATTTGCATGGCTAATTATTTTCTTTGTTAATTACTATAGATGTATGCCTACATAGTATAAAACTGGGCACACAGTAAACATTTTAAAACACAGAAAGATAATAAAAAGATTAATTTAATGAACATTACAAGTGTCAGAACTAAGGATACATTTTTTTAGGAGGTCTTGAGAGATTAAAAAAAATGGAAGATGATATCTCAAGAATTTATGGTAAATGACAAGAGAAGGATATGGAAAACATGGAAAAGGATATAACAAGCATCAACTGGACAGAGACAGCACCAGTGAGCTTGGAGACCTTACTGAGATGTTAATCTATTTGTCAGAGTAGTTTAACCTTTTTTAAAAATAGGCTGGTTTAAAAGCATGAATTAAAAAATTAATCTTTATATCTAAAAGTTCCTCCTTTGATCACACGCTAATTTCCTCTTCCTCTTTAATTCTTTTTTTTCTTTTTTTACAAATAGTTTAGTGTCAAATTAGTTTCCACATAACACCCAGTGCTCATCCCCACAAGTGTCCTCCTCCATGCCCATCCCTCCCTCCCCCCGAACATCCATCAGTCCTCAGTTTTTGTCAGCATTCAAGAGTCTCTCATGGTTTGCCTCTCCCTTTCCCCCACCATTTCCCCCTTTCTTCTCCCCCTTGTTCCTCAGTTAAGTTCCTCCTAATCCTCCTATACGTGAAACATATGATATTTGTCCTTCTCTGCCTGACTTATTTCGCTCAGCATAACACCCTCAAGGTCCATCCATGTTGCTACATATGGCCAGATTTCATTCTTTCTCATTGCCATGGAGTATTCCATGGTATAGATAAACCATATCTTCTTGATCCATTCGTCCGTTAATGGACACTTAGGCTCTTTCCATGTTTTAGCTATTGTGGAGAGTGCTGCTATGAACATTGGGGTCCATGTGCTCCTATGCCTCAGCATTTCTGTATCCCTTGGGTAAATTCCTAGCAGTGCTATTGCTGGGTCATAGGGGAGTTCTATTGTTAGTTTCCTGAGGAACCTCCACACTGTTTTCCAGAGGGGCTGTATCAGTTTACATTCCCACCAACAGTATAGGAGGGTGCCCATTTCTCCACATCCTCACCAGCATCTAGAGTTCTCTGATTAGTTCATTTTAGCCACTCTGACCGGCATGAGGTAGTATCTCAGTGTGGTTTTGATTTGTATTTCCCTGAAGAGGAGGGATGCTGAGCATCGTTTCATGTGTCTGTTGGCCATCTGGATGTCCTCTTTGGAGAAGTGTCTGTTCATATCTTCTGCCCATTTCTTCACTGGGTTGTTTGTTTTTCGGGTGTGGAGTTTGGTGAGTTCCTTATAGATTCTGGATATTAACCCTTTATCTGATATGTCATTTGCAACTATCTTTTCCCATTCCGTCAGTTGCCTATTAGTTTTGTGGGTTGTTTCCTTGGCTGTGCAGAAGCTTTTAATCTTGATGAGGTCCCAATCGTTTAGTTTTGCTCTTGATTCCCTTCCTTTTGGGGATGTGTCAAGTAAGAAGTTGCTGCAGTGGAGGTCAAGGAGGTTGTTTCCTGCTTTCTCCTCTAGGGTGTTGATAGTTTCCTGTCTCACGTTCAGGTCCTTTATCCATTTTGAGTTTATTTTTGTGCATGGTGTGAGAAAATCTAACAGCTATTCCAAAAAATAGAAACCGAAGGAAAACTCCCAGATTCATTTTATGAAGCCAGCATCACTCTGATTCCCAAGCCAGACAGAGACCCAGCAAAAAAAGAGAACTACAGGCCAATACCCTTGGTGAATACAGACGCAAAAATCCTCAACAAGATCCTTGCAAGTCGAATCCAGCAGCACATAAAAAGAATCATCCACCAAGACCAAGTGGGATTCATTCCTGGGTTACAGGGCTGGTTCAACATCCACAAATCAATCAATGTGATACATCATATCAATAAAAGAAAAGATAAAAACCATATGATCCTGTCAATAGATGCAGAAAAAGCATTTGACAAAATACATCATCCCTTCTTAATAAAGACTCTAGAGAAAGTCGGGATAGAAGGAACCTACTTAAACATCATATAGGCCATCTATGAGAAGCCTTCAGCTAACATCATCCTCAATGGGGAAAAACTGAGAGCTTTCCCCCTGAGATCAGGAACGCGACAGGGATGTCCACTCGCACCACTGTTGTTTAACATAGTGCTGGAAGTCCTAGCATCAGCCATCATACAACAAAAGGAAATCAAAGTCTTCAGAATTGGCAAAGAGGAAGTCAAACTTTCACTTTTTGCAGATGACATGATACTCTACATAGAAAACCCGACAGACTCCACCAGAAGCCTACTAGAACTGATCCAAGAATTCAGCCAAGTTGCAGGGTACAAAATCAACGTACAGAAATCGGTTGCATTTTTATACACCAACAATGAAGCAACAGAAAGAGAAATCAATAAACTGATCCCATTCACAATTGCACAAAAAACCATAAAATACCTAAGAATAAACCTAACCAAGGATACAAAAGATCTGTATGATGAAAACTACAGAACACTTATGAAGGAAATTGAAGAAGACACAAAGAAATGGAAAAACATTCCATGCTCATGGATAGGAAGAATAAATATAGTTAAGATGTCATTACTACCCAAAGCTATCTACACATTCAACGCAATTCCAATCAAAATTGCATCAGCATACTTCTCAAAGTTAGAGCAAACTATCCTAAAATTTGTATGGAACCACAAAAGACCCCGAATAGCCAAAGTAATACTGAAAAATAAAACCAAAATGGGAGGTATCACCATCCCAGACTTTAACCTCTACTACAAAGCTGTCATCCTCAAGACAGTATGGTATTGGCTCAAAAACAGACACATAGACCAATGGAACAGAATTGAGAACTCAGAAGTGGACCCAAAAGTATACAGCCAACTGATCTTTGACAAAGCAGGAAAGAATATCCAATGGAAAAAAGACAGCCTTTTTAACAGATGGTGTTGGCAGAACTGGACAGCAACGTGCAGAAGAATGAAACTAGATCTTCCTCTTTAATTCTTAATAAGTCTGTCTTTCCACTAATTGAACCTGGATGCCCACCATTACTATCAGTCTCTTACTGAGCCTTGCTTTCCTTAATTCATGGTGCCTCTACCCCACTCTCCTTTCCTCTACTAATTCCTTGCATGAATAAATTCCGTCTTAAGGAGGGACATTTATTCATTTTCTCACCCTTGCTTCCAGATGGCAAACACTAAAATGAGGCTATTTAATGACATCCAAATGCATCTTTTCTAAAGTCAGCTATGTTATACATGCTGCTCAGTCAAACCCTTGGTCATTTCTAATAGATTTTCTTATATACTTCCTGTAAGCAGTACTTCAGACCTTTCTACTTTTTTCAAAACTAAATCTTACTTCTATTATCTCTCATTCTTTATATATGACCTTGTTTTATGGTTTACTAAGAAGATCAAAGTCATTGACATTTCCTCCACCTTCTTCCCCCATACTACAAAAGCTGGCTTTGCCTATCTTTTCCCTTGCTTTTTGTGTTGACCTCTTTTGTTCCCTTTACTATTTTCTAATTGTCATTTTCCTTTCATCTTCATTAAGTTCTCTTCCTCTCTTCCCCTATCATATAGATATAGACTAAGATTCTACTCTCAGATCTTTATTCCTTATATATTTGTTCTTTTTGCAAGCTGTTTATCATGGCTTCAAACTTCTACATAAAAGCTTTCTAAGATATAATCATTTTGACATTGTATATTTGCATTTCTCTTGATCTCCAGATCCATATTTCTATTTGTCTGTTGGGTAGCTCCTACTGCTACCGTGATTTTCATTTGCTTAATGTTGCCTAATATCTCTTTCTGAACTCTGTGTTCTCTCTTTCCCTTCCTGGTCTCACTACCCTCCCTCAGTTGCCATCAATTAAAAAATAAGGAAAGCCTAAATACAAGACAAATAGACTGTGGCTTTTTAATTGGTTTCTCAATTTAAAAGCCTGCCTCCTGTCCCCTCTTAGCTTAGTCCATACTATATTAATTTGTTCAACAAATATTGATTGAACATCTTCTATGTGCATGACTTTTCCTAAGCAAGAAGATACAGACATAAGAAAAACACAATCTGTTCTTAACATAATCATAGTGTGATGAGAGAAAGACCTACTATGTATAGGTCTTCATTTGTAGGTCTTCCATGATAACTTATGATAGCTATATCCATGATTATTGCTTTTGATGATAGTGATGAACATAATTCAAACTAGCTTAAGCAAAAAGATAATTTATTCAATCATGAACAATCTAGAATAGAGTTTTAGGTAAAGCATAGCCAGGTTTCAAAGAATGTGAACAGGAACTGGTTTCGTTTTGTTTTTTGTTTTTTTATTTTCTTGACTCAGTTGATGACTCATTACCTGGTCACAAGATGACTAGCAATAGATTCTAGAACTATTATGTTACCAGATTAACTACAACACCAAAGAGAGATAATGCACACAATTGTTATTTTGGACGTATGTGTCAAGTTCATTGGGAATATTTAGGGAGAGTATATTCTAACTGCCAGGTAAACCCGGGGAAGACTGTTTAGAAGAGATAATAGTTGAGTGAATAAAACATGTAAAAAAGTTTATTGGAACTTTTAAAAGCCTGGTATGGCAATTCAAAGACTTTATGCACACCAATATCAGCAAATAAATCTAGAAAGTCTTAGAAAAGAATCATTATTCATTCTTTTCATTTAGCTTTATCTCTATAGCCTAATCTTCATGATGTAAAGGGAAAAAATAGGAACACAAGCAGGTGCATGTCTGTCTTTCACCAGCCAACATTAAGTCAATAAGAAATCTGAGACCCTGACTGCAGCAACTGTTGACTTTATCTGGCTCTCCCTTTTATTTGCCCAACGAATTTCAATCCAGATGGCATGTCTGCCACTGGCTGACTTGAGGGAAGAACCATAAAGCTAAGGGGGTGGAGGGTCACTTCAATTCAGATGAACCCTCCAAAGAAAACTTCCTGGAATGTGGAATTGGTAATTCTGAGTCACAGGAAACCTAGTACAGAATACAGAAGGCAATTAGCCTTTGCTACCAGAGACAATGTAAAAAGCCAAAGCCCCTGATTCTACTAATTTCCTAATAAGTTTCCTTAAACGGATCAATTCTTTATTCTTTCAAAATCTTGGATGTGGCTAATGATTCCTACCTCTCTAATATTTAGTAAACATCAGAATATATGTAGATCAAGTTATTGGTTTAAGGATAATCCTTATGTTACTTATTGACCACCATCACTATGGAGAGCACAGTACAGGAATTGACCCTAAATCTGTAATTTTAACTGAAGTTAACTGAACAAATGGATAAGTAAATCACCATATCTGATAAGGTGCAAACAAGGAAACAGCTGATTGATTAGATTCTATATTTTTCAGCCAGGTGTGTGGGCATCTCACAGAAAAGCCATTTGAAGACACTCTCCAGATTCCTACTTTATTTGAAAAAATGTTAAGAAATAGAAGATAATACTTTGCATTTCTAGGGTGTGAAAAATTAAAAGGTTTACAGTCAATATTCAACATTTCAATACTGTGTAGATCGGTATGAAGGTGAGTGAAACTTACCAATGACTCTATAAATACATATCATATATGTATAGTTACTTGAATACAGAAAAGCTTCAAGCTTTTGAACTGATCATTTCCAAGTTGGCATTTTATTTTATATAAAACATATGCATATGAACCTAAATATCTAGGGGTTGATATCTCAGCATGATTGTTTTAACCTACAAAAATGGCAATTACATATAGTTTAATACAATATGTTTATACTATATGTATTTATGCGCATATATGTACTATACATAGTATACCTGAAGTCTTTGGATACGTAGCTAAAACCTTCTCTTTTAAAAAATCTACTACTCTTTTCCCCATAGTCCCCCTAACCTTGGTATAAGAGAACACTTGAACAAAATTTACTTGCTGCATTATAAACTAAAATTTTATTAATAAAATGTTTTGTAAAAAAAAAACCCTATTCTGTGTATGTGTATATTTTGTAGATAATACTTAAAATCTTAACTAGCCATTGTCTTCTAGGTGGAACTATAATAATCATGATCATAATAAAATCAACTGGCACACTTAGTAACTAGCACACTTACTATGTGTTCAACTCTGAATTTGGTGAGTCAAGTATGTTTTATATGCTTTGTTTCATTAGTCCTCATAAATACTTCAAGAGGTATATTTATCAGTATACTGTATATATGAGGAAACTGAGGCTCAGAGATGCTTTCTAACTTCTCCAAAACTTGTAAGTAGTGAGATTCTTTAACTATAAAGCCAAGAATCTTAACTATTTCTTACTGGCCCCTGGAGTGGAGTCAAATCCAAATAGGACTCCAGTGACTCATCTGTCACAGAGTCCCCAGCAATACTTCTCTCAGATGACAAGGTAATACCCAAGGTCTTGGGTGAATCAGGACAGGCCTTAATTCTGGATGGCTACAGACTCTTCTCATGGAAGCAAGAAGTAGTGGAAGAGTGACGAGGGCAGAAAAGAAAAGAAAGAAGAAAAAATGTTGGGATGAAAAGAGAAGAGAGGCACAGGTAGCAGAATTATCTGTGACATAGGAACTCTCAGCAGAAATGTGGAGTACCAGTGGTCCACAAAATCAGACGCTAACAGAGGATTAGCAAATAAGAGTTGCCTGAGTAGTTATGCTGGATTTCATAATATCTATATCCTAAAAATCGTGCTGCTCACAATTTTTTTACTCACATTGGTTTTAGACATTACTCTCAGAAGCCTAATTACTTGATTTCCCAGCCTCTGGACTATTTGCTAACGTGACAAGTATAAAGGAAGTGCTGGTGGGGAAAGGGAGAGTAAGAATATGTGTGGGTGTTTGTGTGGGAGTGTGTTTGTGTTCATCTTCTAGAATCAGGCATGAAGACAACAACAACCACAAAATGATAATCAAAACATTTTGGGTGTAGGAGGAAGAGTCAGTAATCTTAAAAGTAGGCAAAAATTAGAAATGAGAACAATTTGGGCAGTATATGAGGGACAAATTATATACTTTTTCAATGGCATTGTGGTATTATGATGCAAATTAAATCATGTTGATGATAATGAATTAAATTATTACCAAAACCTTTCATTTTATTCAATATTTTATGAAAAAGAAGATGAAAACAATGCAGAAAATTTACTATCACAATAATTTTTAATTTTCTTAATATCTTACTACTTAAAGAGATACATTTTAATAATCTGAGGAATATATTGTCCATATGTATAATTGTAGGCATGTATATTTTTAATAATATTGAGACGTATGCATAAGGTGGATAACTGTTAAATCTATGTGGACATGCAAACCTCCCTATGCCATAGGTAGATTGCTAATTTTATGGTAATTTTTTAGTTTAGAATAACAAAACATCAAGTTAATTCTACATACTTCTACTTTAGTTTGATTAGTGTATTTAAGTAAAATTTCCAGTGCTCCTCTAATGTGAAATGACTCCCATATATATAAGAATATATACATATATATATCTGTCCTTCTCTGCCTGACTTATTGCTATCAGCTATTGTTATGCTATCAGCATAACACTCTCAAGTTCCATCCGTGTTGCTACACATGGCCAGATTTCATTCTTTCTCACTGCCATGGAGTATTCCATGGTATAGATAAACCACATCTTCTTGATCCATTCGTCAGTTGATGGACGCTTAGGCTCTTTCCATGATTTGGCTATTGTTGAGAGTGCTGCTATGAACATTGGGGTACATGTGTCCCTATGCATCAGTGCTCCAGTATACCTTGGGTAAATTCCTAGCAGTGCTATTGCTGGGCCATAGGGGAGTTCTATTGTTAATTTTTTGAGGAACCTCCCCACTGTTTTCCAGAGGGGCTGCACCAGTTTACATTCCCACCAACAGTGTAGGAGGGTGCCTGTTTCTCCACATCCTCGCCAGCATCTGTAGTGTCCTGATTTGTTCATTTTAGCCACTCTGACCGGCATGAGGTGGTATCTCAGTGTGCTCTGGATCTGCATTTCCCTGACGATGAAGGACGCTGAGCATTGTTTCATGTGTCTGTTGGCCATCTGGATGTCCTTTTTGGGAAGTATCTGTTCATGTCTTCTGCCCATTTCTTCACTGTAAAGTCAGGCAGAGAAGGACAGATACCATACGTTTTCACATATAGGTGGATCAGGAGGAACTTAACGGAGGACCATGGGGGAGGAGAAAGGGAAAAAATAGTTGGGGAGAGGGAGGGAGGCAAACCATGAGAGACTCTTGAATGCTGAGAACAAACTGAGGGCTGATGGGGTGAAGGAGAGGGGAGGGGAGATGGGCATGGAGGAGGGCACTTGTTGGGATGAGCACTGAGTGTTATATGGAAACCAACTTGACAATAAACTATTTTAAATTAATTAATTAGGTAATTAATTAAATTTTGAAAAGAAAAAATATATTAATGTATATTTAGTGCGTATTACACTTAATGCAGCAAAGAATGCAGACAAAAAAAGAATTGAAAATTGAAAATGGATTTACACACAACCTTTGTTTAAATAAGCAATACTCATTTTTCACAAAATTTATTTCTGTGTTATCCTTTTTGGCACCCTGATGGGCAGTTATAAGTGTTACATGACCCTTGCAGTTTGTTCAGAAGGTCATTTTATTAACAAAAATATGTCAGGTGTTTCATGTGTGTTAATTTCCCATGTAATGTTTTTGGCCTGACTGGAATATATTGGTTTTGAACAAAAGATTTCTCATGCATGTGGGAAAGCTTAAAGGGCATCTTTTGTGTTTTGTTTTAAGTAGACAAATAATTGATTTCAGCAAAAGTCATTAAAAATGGAATGAAAGTCCTTGGGCAATGCTGTAAAATAGAAAGCGGTTGCCAGATGCTTTTGAAAACTGGCAAAAAAAAACAAAAAACAAAAAAAACCCAAACCCACAACACAATACCAAAAACACTTCACTTTAAGTTTTAAATAAATAAAGGCTGACTGTCACCAGAGGTATGTCACTTTGATTCTTACTCTTGTACTTGAGGGAAGAATAATACTTGATTGCAGAAGGTTGTATTTTGAAGTTGGGATTTCCCTGGTCATCAGATATGATACAAAACCAAGAGAAGAAGTGGAATGATTGATATGAGTCATAACATGTGTGGATTTGTCAAACACGAAGCTGTGTGATACTTTCATGTTAAGCAGCATGGCAGCAGGGCTGGGGCTAGAACTCAGATGCATTGATTCCTATTCCTTCTAGACCATGCCATGCCCTCTACGTGTCATATGTCATAAAGGCTCAAAGACACCTGTTAGGTAACTATCTCTGTCTAAATCCTAACTCTAGGGAGATGAGCTGGAGGATTAATTATGGTTGAGTTTCAGTTTCTTTGTGCATGTGTTTGTAAGTGTGTATATGAGGCCAAAGCAACTGGACAAACTTCCTTTAGAACCAAATCTCCACTTAAAATTAAACCCAAAGTTCAAATTCACTACTCTAAAGGAACTCATGCTTGCTATGAAAATAGAATGTATACAGCTTAAAACATTTATGAGTCATATGTGAAGACACAATAAAATACATACATTAAAAGAGGTTTGGCTTAGGGCACCTGGGTGCTCAGTTGTTTAAGCATCGAACTCTTGATTTTGGCTCAGGTCATGATCTCAGGGTCATAAGATCAAGCCCCATGTTAAGCTCTGCGCTGACAGCAAGGATTCTGCTTGGGATTTTCTCTCTCTCTCTCTCTCTTTCTCTTTCTCTGCCACTCCTCTACTCATATTTTTCTCTCTCTCTCTCTCTGTCTGTCTCTAAATAAATAAATATTTTAAAAAAGAGGCTTGGCTTAATTGGTATTTCATTTAATTATTTAACTTTATCATAAATTTATTAAAAACATACATGATTCTTAGTAGGTCACATATTAATGTGATTCCTTATAGGAGATGGTCCCACTCAGAATGTGAACATGTTACATTACATATGTAGTACATTACACATGTAGTAAGCCAGCAGTAATCTCATAGCAAGATGAGATTCCAGGGTACTTAATTATGATGTTGATATTCTTTAGTTGTTTAAATGCTAAAAGTCAGTATTATTTTGTTTATATGTATTTAAGCCGGTGTAGTTGTAGTATGTCTCAGGTTTTATTTCATCCTTCTCCCTTCTTAAAGCAGAAGATGTTTCATGAGGGTGTCAGTGTATAGTTGATGTGATGCATATGTACTGAATGATGTTAATAAAATGTGGTTTTTTTTCTCTCTCTAGGTAATTATAGGTGTCATTTGGACTCAGTGTAAAGTACGATAGCTTATCTGTAAGTAACCATTGTTCTATTACATCCTTAGACTTAGAAAATACCTGTTCAGTTCAACTTGAGTCTCCATGAGTCCAGGAAATGACTTAGTTGGAATTCTATTAAAAATATTTTGTGCTTTGGGGCATCTGGGTTGCTCAGACAGTTAAGCATCTGACTTTTGATTTCAGCTCAGGTCATGATTTCCCAGTTGTGAGTTTGAACCTCTCATTAGGCTTTGTTCTGACAGTGCAGAGCCTGCTTGGGATTCTCTTTCTGCCCCTCCTGACCATGTGCATGTGTGCACTCTCTCTCTCCCTCTCTCTCCCTCTCTCTCTCAAAATAAATAAACTTAAAAAATATTTTGTGCTTCTTTGCTTTAATCAACCAGACCATGAAAGCAGAAGAGAAGAAGTGGAATTTACTCAAGTAGAAATGTTCGAACATCAAGCCAACATTTTGTGTGTGTGTGTGTGTGTGTGTGTGTGTGTGTGTGTGAGAGAGATAGTTCAGTTTCTGAAGCTGAAACTCTAATTCCAAAAGAGAATTGACCACAAAATTTCAAATCTCCCCCAAAATATGTGGTTTTGAAATGATTCATGGGAGAGGTCAAAGGCTGTACTATTTTTTATTTTGTTATCATGAGTTTGGCTATCTGCTATTCACGCAATTTTTTTCCACAGAAATTACAACTTTTCAAAAGGCAGATAGCATGCTCAATCAAAAAGGAGAAATATACCATTTCCAAAAATAAACAGTCACTTTCCCCTTAAAGCCATTGGGTTTTATGAAAGGAAGTGCTAGAAAGTGTGGTTCATTTTAAGGAAATTGTAAATGTTTGACATATAATTTTCTGTCAAGATAAAGCATTTCCCTCATTAAATGGGAACAAGTGTTCACTGTGGTGTTCAGCAGATGACTTCCTGTATTTTTCTTTCTCTTTCTACCTAATGTTAAATTGTGCATTGCAAGTAGTCATTGAAAACCCAAATATTTTACTCAGTCAATGAAAATGATATATTCTATTTTTATCAATGTTTATATAAGTGACATTCAAAAAGTTTTAATTTCCTCCCATTGCTTGTGATGTTTTTAGAATCATTTTTAACTCAAGGGACTTGCAGGAGTTCAAACTGTCTCATCCCTTGACTGAATGATTTACTTCACAAACTCAATAGACACTGCACGGGAGGTAAATTCCTTTCAGATGGTAGAATTATTCTGAGAACAGAACCAAATGTCTCCTCAGCACTGGGAAAGAAATAAATGCCTCATTTCCCCTTTTCAGAAGTCCAGAGGACTGAAAATAATGATCAGAAGTTCCATACCATGGCAATCAGCCTCTGGGAAAGACATTTTAAACCAAATAATTTAGATCACTTAAAAATTTATGGTATTCGTCATTACGTCTTTCAGATGATGTGAAAGAAGTTGGGTTTTTTTTTTTTAGGTTCTTTTTTTAAATAAACTGCATGAGAAGCTCCTTATAATTTGAAATTTGAATTTCATATTAGGGACCTAAATATACAAGCATGTGCATGTCTCTTAGTAGTTAAGTTTCTTCTACCCCTCTCTATCCTGTGTACATCCCAACACACTACTCCCTGTCTTTTCATGGGTCAGTGTGCTGGATGTGGGCAGACAATATTTTTTTGTTTTCACTTCTTCTTGCTCATTTTTAATTATTTTTAGAAGTGTATTTATTGGGGCGCCTGGGTGGCTTAGTCGGTTAAGCGTCCAACTTTCACTTAGGTCATGATCTCGTGGTTCATGGGTTCGAGCCCCGAGTCGGGCTCTGTGTTGACTGCCAGCTCAGAGCCTGGAGCCTGTTTCAGTCTGTGACTCCCTCTCTCTCTGACCCTCCCCTGCTCATGCTGTCTCTCTCTCTCTCCTAGAAATGAATAAAACATTAAAAAAAATAAAAATAAAAGTGTATTTATTTATTTTGAGAAAGATAGAGAATGGAGGGAAGGAGACAGAGAGGAGAAGGAGAGGAGAGACAGAGAATTCTAGGCAGCCCTCCCCCACCCCCCCATCCACTTTCAGTGCAGAACCCAGTGTGGGGCTTGAACTCACAAACCATGAGATCATGACCTCAGCCAAAGTCAAGAGTTAGACACCCAGACCTCATAAAGCTTAAAAGCTTCTGCACAGCCAAGGAAACAACCCAGAAAATTAATAGGCAACCAACGGAATGGGAAAAGATAGTTGCAAATGACATATCAGATAAAGGGTTAATATCCAGAATCTATAAGGAACTCACCAAACTACACGCCCGAAAAACAAACAACCCAGTGAAGAAATGGGCAGAAGACATGAACAGACACTTCTCCAAAGAGGACATCCAGATGGCCAACAGACACATGAAACGATGCTCAGCATCCCTCCTCATCA